>NC_053027.1:137469973-137645582 GCF_003073215.2 Triticum urartu | reverse complement strand
AATAAAGAGAGTAGGCCGTGTCCGAATAAATGGGTTGTAAATGAATGAAACGTGAAGCACGGCTTCGTCTCCGAACTTTGATACTACTCAATAATCATCACGTTGTTCACTTGATGCAGAGAGCAGATCCTCTCAAATGTTGTAGTGATACTGCATTCTGTGTTTCTGGCCACTGTCGCTCCTGCATGTGAGCTGTACCCGTGTCACCAAAGCGTCACAGATCATCAGTAACTAACACTATCCTGCAAGTAGCAGTGGGCCCGTGTGTCATTTTAACCATCGATGCATTGAATTGTGGTATTTGAAATAGTAAAATCTACTGTATTCTGTACCATGAACACGTCACTGAAGGCTGCGTAACAATTTGGCATTGTCAATGTTGGCTATTCGTGCTAAACTGGTGGTCGAACCCGAAATGCTTGACCGGCGTAGGTTATTAAACAACACGTGTGTTAGTAGCTGTAAGACGGAGTGAGTAGTGACCATGTTGTAAGTACGGAGTGCTCCTACTTGTAAACGCTTGTTGGCAAGCAGGAATTTCGCAGAAACCACTCCCACATGCGGCATGAGCCGATGAGATCTCTCACATTCTGAACAAACAAAAGGACACCTAATACGAAAAGCTGATAAGATCTCGCTGGTATCTCCTCTTTCCCGCTTACCGAGGTAGCAGCAGCTAGATCGAGCGATGAGTGCAGACCCTGGGCAGGCGGTAAGAGTGAATGGGCCAGAAGGCAGCACGATCCAACCAAAGCTCTGCCTGCTACTCCTACCTACTACTCCCTCATTTCCGATTTATAAGGCTCAATTTAAAAATCTCACAAACCAAGATAGATGATGAGTGATGGAATATTTTTTGTAGTTTGTAAAAGCACCCAATTAATGCTTTTGTTTTTCTCAAAAAATTATGTTTACGAATGCATTAGTACTTGGTCAGTTTTCTTTTAATACTTGCATGCAATGATTTAATGCACCTTAAAGTCTGAACATGTGATGGGAAACAACCAAATTGAGCCTTATAAAATGGAAAAACTAAAATTTTGAGATAAGCCCTATAAACCGGAAAGGAGGGAGTACTACTTGTACTAGTACAGTATATGTCCCTATTTGGATTCATGGGTTAGAATTAGTTTGGGTTAGTTTGGACTCAACTAACCCAAAAATATTCAAACAGGGTTAGTTCGGGTTAGATGCATCTAACTCATCCAAAAAATCTAACCCACCTAAGAGGTGCTTATTTGGATTAGTTCTTCTCAAGATCACTAAAAAACATATTTTTCTCACGCTCTTCCCGCAGCAGATCTCTCCCCACTTTCTCGAAGCTTCTCGTCCTTTCCTTCCCTTCCTCTCGCACCGTCCGTGAAGACGCATCGCCATATCCGCGCTCCATCTAACCCTGCCATCCAAACACCTCTTTGGCTAGAGTTAGTTTAGAGTTAGTTCAGGGTTAGAATCTAACTCTAACCTCTAACTAAGTTAGAGTATCCAAACAGGGCCCGATCTGCTTCAGCAGCAACAGGTGGAAGTAGAGGGAATAAACAGGACGAAATCACTATTCTGACCCTTTGAACGAACTTTGTCACAAAATGAACTCGACGTGAAAGTATTTCACGATCTGACCCTTTTAGCAACGCCATCGCCCGCGGCATTTCTGCTTAAAGAAGAAACGCCGAGGTAGCTAGCGTTTCTGATAAAAAAAAAACGCCGAGGTAGTTAGCGTTGCGGACCAGGTAAGAAACGCCGAAGGCGCTGGCGTTTCTGGCCATCATAGAAACGCCAAGGAACCATGGCGTTGCTGCCCTCTTTGGTCATAATTAATTAGCCTTATTAATTAGGTTGTTCATCCACGTTCCACATGCACATAAAAAAGGGCAGCAACGCCATGGTCATTGGCGTTTCTATGATGGACTGCAATGCCAGCGCTTTCGGCGTTTTTTATCTGGTCCGCAACGCTAACTACCTCGGCGTTTCTTCTTTGGTCAGAAACGCTAGCTACCTCGGCGTTTCTATGTTGGACAGAAACGCCACGGGATGTGGCATTGCTAAAAGGGTCAAATCATGAAATACTTTCACATCAAGTTCATGTTATGACAAAGTTCGTTCAAAGGGTCAGAACAGTGATTTTGTCCGAATAAACGAAGCTTCCTCCGTCGTCAAAAACTGACATGCACCTTTACCTTTTTGTTCACCCCCCTCTCCTCCAAAGGGCGGCAGCAAAAGGGCGCTTGTCTCTTGCATACTGGACCCACCGACAGGGGGCGAGCCCGAGGCGAGCCAGCCCGGGCCACCAGGGGCCGGCCTGCCCTGCGGGCCGCTTTGCTTTGGTGAAACCCAAGATGATTTGCCTCGGGAGCTGCCCCCCCCCCCCCCCCCCTCGCGCGCGTACTGTAGCAGGGACATCTGGCATCAGCTTTTGGAACTTGCTCCTGCTTCAGTGTACTCCCGGTAAGGCTCAGGAAGAAGCTTCCTTCGAAATCTCTGCGTCTCCTCGTTAGTCAAATAAAGGGCAAGCCTAGTGCCTAGGGTGCTGGGCTTGAGTAGCTAATTAAACTGCGCCTGCTTCTGTTGCTTCTCCTTTTTTGTGTTTATTACCAAAGACAGGCCGGGCACAGGCTGAAATGCACATGCTGACAGGGGAGCCGATGCGGTGATCTGGGTGCTGACTGCAATGCAGGGAGTATACTTCGAACAACGAACTGAAAATTCCTCTTTGGGAACATATAAGGCGATACTACCTGGGTTCCGGCAAGCAGTTTTGGCTCCTAGCAACGATTGCCAAACAAATTCAAAATGTACTGTTTTTTTATACATGTTCACGTTAATGTCCAAGACATGCATGGAAATTTTCATGCGGAAAAGCACAGATGTATTTCATAAAAAAAAAGTTCAGTGGTCTATATATGCCAAACATTTGACACTCAACTTGTCTTTTTTTTTTTGCATAGTTCAAAATGATTGGCTTTGCCCTGAACATTTGCATACAGTATGTAACATTTGGACATGAACATGTTTTTTTTTTTTTTTTGCATTTCCACATGAACATAGATGACCCTATGCGAATTACATCACTCCACTTAATTTAATAAAAATCACACTGCTGTATTTCATAAAAACTAATGATGCTGTATTCTGTCTTGTTTTATTGTGGGGTGCCCACGGATTTTAATTTCCAAACCTCGGATTTGTACCGATTGTCGTGATTTTATACATCCCATTCAATTTTCTAAACTTAAGTTGTCGCTTTGCACACGGGCATATTTGACTTTTGAAACTTTATTGTCAATATATTTCAAAATGTTCAAACTAATTAGACACTTCAAGTATATATGCATAAATCTGTCATAAAACTGCCTGTACGTACAATATCTCAGCATACATATGTTCAAACATACTGATATACACTCTTTTGTTTTTACCCTATATAAATCACTTCTGGATTAAATAGAAGATACTTCTTCGGTCCTTTTTACTCTGTATATTAGGTTTGTCCGAAGTCAATCTCATCTAACTTTGACCAAGTTTATACAAAAAATTATTAACATTCACATAACAACACATTTTTATTATTAGTTCCATCTTGGAATATATTTTTATATTATATTTATTAGATGTTATAGATGTTAATATTTTTTAATATAAATTTTGTCAAACTTAGCAAACTTTGACTTCAGACAAAGCTAATGTGCGGAGTAAAAAGGACCGGAGGGAGTACTATCAAATTCCGATGGATTGGGCACCAACTCCATAGGAATTTTAATAGACACATTTTCATACTTATTCACATAGCTAGGTCGATTCACTTATATGTATGTTTTTGATCGAAGCGACTATCCCCATAGATTTTCTAGTTGTTAATCTTTTACCAATTTCATGCAATTCAAGCAAACCCTAAATTAACTATGAACCGTGGTCTAGAACCTCGTATGACCAGGATACAAGATACACGAGGACTGAATTAAGCATGCACGTTTCTTTCGTCTTCTTTTTTCTTCTGAAAAGAGGTTCAAACCTTGCACGCTAGAATCAAATTAGTAACTTAGAGATAATTTACTAGTTTCTATAACTGATATTTTGCTGATAGTTCCAGTTATCATTTGATGGAATCAGATTCCAAAATACACACATCCCTTGCGTACATGAAGTACGAGTATCCTGACCACTTTTTTCTCTCCCTTCTCTTTTCATCCTTTCCTCTTTAAATACTGTAGAACCATCATTTCTGTTTGGCCCATATCTCAGGTACTGAGTGCATGTACTTAGTTTGCACCAAATTTAATTTTCCACAGATATACATAGTAACAATGCGATCTACATGGTGCCGGACCTTTGTAATGCAGACATGGCTGCTGGTTGATGAATGAAATATTTTTCCCTCGCAAAAAAAAAGCGATCTACATGACCCAGCATTGCTCCAAATAATATTTCCATGATTCTACATTGTCCACATTTAGTGGTTCTACAGATCGCCCCCAGCTGCTCTGGCTTTTCATGATCTCTACTCCTATAAAAACCTGAGTTGGTGATGATGATGAGCCTGCCATCTTTCACTAATAGCTGTTGGATCTAGATCTGACGCATACAAAGCAAACTGTTGTAGTTTTGCAAAAAGATGCACACACTTGTTTCCATATTTACAAACGACTCATTGTCTTTCACAATCAGCCTTATCTCTTCCCCACCACATCCAGAAGGCCATGGGACAATCTGGTGCGATGGCCGCTGCCGGCGCCATCCATCCTCAATCTTGGTGTTCCGTACAATGCACGGGTATCTTACTATAGTCACTAATTAGCAGCACACATTTGCATATTTTTTCCGTGAGCATGGATGTTGAATTGTATTTTCCGAAACATGCATGCTTTTCAAATACATGTTCACTTCATTTGTTTTTTCTAGAAAAGAAGGATGACCCCCGGTCTCTGTATCTGGAAGATGCATACGACCACTTTATTGATTATTCTCGAGGACCTTACAAAGTATTACAAACAATATACCTGAATCCACCATCTTGGCAACATATGCCGCTACTCCTATCCATATGATGAAGGGATGCTAGCTGGGCCACTACCCAAACCACTCACCTAAGCCTAACATCAAAAGCCGGAAACCCCAGCCGAGCCAAATACCGGGTCTGGGGCACAATTCGGTCAGACGCACTCGTGTGTCGTCACCGCCATCTTCCACAGGCCCGTCTTCAGATCATATTGAGGCTTCTACCTTGTCTGGCCACTCTGCCATCGACGTCAACATCACTCCAGACAGCTACCTTCTCCTGCGCGAGTCCATCTCCGCGCATCGGACGCCGAGCCTCCACAGCGCCATGCCGCCGATCTCCGCCGCCATCAATGTGTGAGATGAAGTACCGCTCCACCATCCCCCTAGCCATCACTTGCTCCAAAACGATGCCCCCAGGAGGGAAAGCGATAAAACGCCATCATCGTCCGATCTGAAAGACCCAGATCTAGGGTTTTCCTCGAGCATCCCGAGCCTGATGATGCAGACTGCAACGACGATGCCTCGACAAGGGAACGGCATCTAAGACGCCGTCATCGTCCGCCATGACCGTAGTCGGCGCGATTTTCATCGGCAGTTACTCCACCAGACGTGCGCCACTGACGTCGCTGGTCCCTTCAACCGGAGTAAACTCCAAAACGATGCCCTAAAGAGGGACTACGACGCAAAATCGCCGTCACCGCTCGATCCCAAGGAGATCTAGGGTTTCCCCCGGAGATCCCCGCGCTGTCAAGGATCAGACAAGGGTAGAATCTCGGCGAATCTGCCCAGCTGTCGACGAGTCGCACCCGCCACAGTGCCGACGGCAGACCAGCGATCAAGGCCCACGTTTAGGCATAGATCCGGCCGCGCCGCCGCGACCCGATCCGGTCACGCCGCCGCCGTCCCTGGCGACCGCGACGCACCAGATCGCGAAACCTCCTGCCGCGGGGGAGCGAAGTCGCCGAGGCGCCGCCACCACCCGCCGTGGCGTCCGCCCCCCCGCCATGCTGCGGCCCGGGGGCGCTGGCCCACGCCAGCCCCACGCGAGCGAGAGGGCCCGAGTCCCCGCCGCCGCCGGCGACGACCAGGCTTCGCCTGGCCGCGCCCTTGGGCGGCAGCGAGGGAGGAGGAGGAGTGGGGGAGGACCGGCCAACGGGATCTGGGGGCCTCCCGGCCGCCCATACGGGGGGCGACTCGGGAGGGAAGAGGGGAGGGCGGGCGACTCGGGAGAACGATGTTTCAATCAAATCCAGTTCATTTGTTGTTGAAGACGTAGCACTTTTTGGATGGCATTGCTTTGTAAGACAAGGGCATTATGTAATACATACTACCCCTCTATCCGAATCTGTAAGGTGGACACAAGTTTCTAGGCTTTTCTTTTGTGGGAAGTTTTTAGGCTTTCAACTTCACTAACAAAACATGTGTTATATACTCCCTCTGTTTCTAAATATACGTCTTTTAAATATTTCAATACGGACTACATATGGATGTATACAGACATTGGAATCTCTAAAAAAACTTATATTTAGGAATGAGGGAGTATATTTTTTAGTGGCATATACCACATGATTTAGTTAGTCAAACCGAAGACCTAAAAACCCATGCCATCCTTACAAACTCAATGGATGGGGCACTATCTCATGCATGCATGTGCATGCAAGCTTTGCCTTGAAGGTACTAAGTTACCACACTAACTAGCTAGAGTTGCGAACTCTGAAACATAAGCATAGGCATTAGATTGTGTATTCCTCAGTCATCCAAAGAGGTACTATTTCTAGATCGATGAGGTTGCACGTCATCAGTGCAATTTATAGCCTTATTATGCATGCAAGCACATATCATATATGTTGTGCCAGTGTTCCTCGGTTTAGCAATAATTTGGCTGTGGGCATCCTCAGTGGTGATCAAAAGTTTTTTCTCTCTCTCAGTGTATATATATCCTGACATTCTTCCTTTTTATCCAAGAAAAATATAGTTTTGTTAGTTGATACGAGGGCAAGTGTCCGAAGTTACATTTGCACCACAACTCCACAAGTCACACAGCAATGCAAGAATTCAAAATTATGCCCATGTTCCAGACCCAACCAATAAGAATTAATTAACAATATGTTTTTGACGATATACATGTGTCCCATGATCAATGCATGGAAGCTTGCCACATCAGCATGCAAGATCACAAAATAATTAGATTACAAATTTACAACCGTCATAATTAATTAATTTAGAACACGTACAATTACACAACAGATCATCTTAGTTAGACCTTGAGCATCATCATGACATAGACATGTGATGCATCACTATATGTGTAAGATCATCCTGATCGACGCATAATTTCTTCTATAATTTCCTTGATTCCATGCACTCAAGCTATACTTATTTAGCCACATGCACCCGGTTAAGCAAAAAGCTCTAGTTAACTTAATTCGGTCGATCGCTTGATTTACCCGTAGATCACCGACGAGCTGCCCATCCTCTGGGCTCCCATGTGCGGCCGCCGGGGGGACGGCCTCTCGAGCTTCGACCCCATGCCGCTGTCGAATCCTCTGCTACCAGCGGAGTCGCCGGACATGGTCATCATCGGCTTCGCTTCGTACATGGAGTCTATGTCGTCCATCATCGGCGGTGCCATCTGGAGTAGCTGATCGCCCTTGTCATCCTCGTCGCCGTCGTCGTCGTCACCCCACATCATAGGGCTCTTGCCTCCGGCGTACTGGTTGGACCTCTTCTTCCCCAACGACCCAATGCCGCCGCCATCGCTGCACGCGAAGAAGCTCTCCATTGGCTGCTGCTGCTGCAGGTCTAAGTGACCGCCTCCGTAGAGGTGCAGGTCCTGCAGGGAAGGGAAACCCATGGAAGCCGGGCCAATGTCCTTGATGGAGCACACGTCCAGGACGCCGGCGTGGCTGCCTAGGGATTTGTACCCGGCAGTAGGGCTCGCCGCGACGTCGCCGGTGGCAAGCGTCTGGTATGCTTTCTCCAGGATGGACTGCATGTACTTTCCCTGGGCTTCAATCCTCATTTGGAGGTGCTTCTGCACCTGCGTGTCAATTGTCATGTACTCATGTTCATGCATGCATGAGCTAACTAATTTAAGCATCATTAAGCTACACAATTAGTGACAACCTAGTAAGCAATTAAACTTGATGACAGTGTTTTTGCATGCATGCATGTAAGATGTATCTAAAAGTTGAGGAGCATGAGCTGCATGGGAAGGTGGTAAGGTGCTCAGGAGGAAAGGGGAGTTGAGTAAACTTCCTAATGTTCTTAAAAGGAGAAAAATAAACTTCATGAGAAATTGACAGTCTTTTTAACATCCACCCATGCGTACTTTGATTCTTGGTTGATTAATCACCTCTAGTTGCTCATGCAGCCTCCTTTGAACCTCCATTTGCATTCTGATGGCCTCGTTCATGTGCACGTTGCGGCTGAAATTAAGATTCACAAACGGTAAAGGAAAAGTGGTGAGTGAAAAGCTTAATAATTGGGATATGAGTGAACGCAGAGTAATTAACATACTCTACTTCTTACTAACTGATTAACTTACTCGTTCATGTTTCTCCCCATTATGCCTGAAGAAGAGGCCGCGTTTCTATGCATCTCCATTGCTGCCGCAGCTGCGAAAAAATTTCAACAACACGAAGATATAACATATATACCGGAGTAGTAGAGTAGTCATATGCACAATTTTATCTTCACAATTGAATCGCATGAGTTAGCTCTTACCATCCTTAACTGCATGATCGTTGAAGTCCTTGTGTGGCTGCTTTCCCAGCCTGAATTTCTGCACATGAAAAGACCAAACAGATTAGCCAGCATGCATGTGTGAGAGAGCGCATCATGCCAACAAGAATTAGACCTAACCCTAATTAGAGGGTGCAACAACACACACATGGCCGGACGCACCTGAAGGTGGCTCTTGAGGTGGTAGAGAGTGAGCCCCTTGACCCCCATGACCCTCATGATCGTCTTCGGCGTCGCCTCTACAACAAGCACAAAATTCTCAGCGACGGAATTAATAATTAAAAAAAGTGACGAGCACGCAGCACATGAAGGGTTTTGGAGCCGTACTGTCGGGGCCGCCGAGCTGGGCGACGGCGTCGACGAAGCGCTCATGGAGCTCCACCGTCCACCGGAGGCGCGGCTTGGGGTCGGTGGTGAGGACGAGGCCCGAGTCGCCCTGCACGCACATGGGCGCCCCGCCCCCCTGCACCGCCACCGCGCCAGCGCTGCTGCTAGTGGCCTTCTTGGAAGAGAACATTCTTCTCTTGTACTATTCTCCCCTGCCGCTGCCTCTCCTCTCCCTAGATCTCCCGGATTGAGCGCGTAGGGGGATTGGATTGGAGATTCAAGGACAAGGAATAGGGTTCGATCGCCCGCCCGCCTCCCGCGCTACGAGGCGACGCCGAGAGACCCCTTCTTGTTGCCCTCGTGGTCGTGGCGCGCTGGTCTGTGTGTGGTGGCTGGCTATAGCTAGCTAGGTCTGCGTTGGGGTGGTGTCTTCTTTCTTTCTCGCTTGCTTGGCCGGGCTGTGTGGCTTTTGCTTTCTTTTCCTCCCCTCTCTTTCTTGCGAGGAGTCTTCACCTACAAACCCCCCCATGGGTGATATTCTATCATGGCGCAGAAAAGCAACCAGCTCGAAGGCTCCCCCTCCCGCCTTTGGCAAAAGAGGAGAGTCGTGGGGTCTTTTGAAGCCTGCTAATTAGTGATATTCGTCTACTATCATTTTTATTATGGGCCCAATACGATCGAGCATCATAGACACTGTTCATAGATACCTAAGCTAATAATATCAGAGGAAGACAGAAGAAAAGCTAATATTGGTTTTAGTTATTCATTCATACATGTTCATGCATATGTAGTAGGATTAACCGGCTTATATAAACTGAGTAAGTTACGCAAGATACCCCCGCGTCGCCCCTCCGCTCGGGCCACTCGGGTGGCTCCCCAACCCTAGCCGCCGTCGGGGCCTAGCCCATCTTCCTCCCCTCCTCCCGCCGCTGCCGGAGGACGCCGCCGGCTTGCGCCCGAAGGCCGACGGCGGTGGCGGGGGCTCTTCCTCCCTCCCGCGTCTCAAGGGTGGCGGGGCCCCAACATGCGTGAAGGTACAGTCGATCTAGAAGCGACGGCGTTGGCTTCGACGGCGGTGGCGGTCGGCCCTGCCTCGGGCCACGGGCGGCTGGCCTAGATCGGGCGACGGCACGATGCGGTCTTCGGCGGCATGTCATCTGGCTTTAGATCGGCGGCGACGTCGAGGGCCTGGTGGACTGCTTGGCGGCACCCATGGCAGATCTGTTCTGGTCGGCGTAGCCAGTGGTGGTGGTCATCTTCTTCGTCGGCGGTGGCCGGCCAGAAGCTTGGTGATCGGATCTCGAGATCCATCATCTAGTCCCGGCTGCGAGTTGGGGAGACATGGTTGCCGGTGAAAACCGAGCCGACGGCAGGCGATGGCGGCATTCTACGCCGTTACCTTGATGAAGGCATCGTCGTGTAACTACTGTCGATGCTCTGGGGGAAACCCTAGGATCTGGTGTTCCAGATCGGACGATGGCGGCACTGCGGTGTCGTTTCTCTCTTGGGAGCATCGTTTGTGGAGCAGCACTGGAAGTCAGAGGCATGAGGAGGAGCGGCTTCGTCTTGCACGGAGCTTCGGTGGAGATGTCAAGTCATGCTTGACCGACAGGTGCTACGCTTTGTCATGCCTGGTCGGCAGGTGCTACGCATGACAGATCTTACAAGGACTTCAAGCTGTGTCGGCTGGTGGTACTTGGCAGCATGTTGCTGAGGTGTATCAGTGGCGACCGCGACGTGCTCAGCTGTTTGCACGCAGGGAGGAGGTGCCGCTGGGCGCCATGGTGGCGTCGACGATAGCTAGACCGAGCAAGGTTGATGCATCAGTATAGTTCTGAAGATGGAGCGGTGGCAGTTGGAGGCGGCGGCCTCTGAGAGCACGCCGGACCAGTGTGTGTCCCAGACCCGGCAAGTGGCTAGGTTGGGGTATCGGGTCTTAGATGTTAGGCTTAACTGCGATGCCTGTTTGGTATTAGGCCCAGGCTATCTGTGCCCCTTCATCAACTGGATAGGTGTAGCGATAGTTTGTTGCTTAGAGAACGACTTTTGTCTTACTGTTGTATGACTTTGTAAGGTCTTGTGAGAATAATTAATAAAGTGACCGTATGCATCGCCCAGATGCAGAGGCCGGAGATCATCCTGCTTTTCTAAAAACACAAAACCCACCACGATTGTTACTAGGTATTTATAAAACCGCCGGTTTTGATTTCTTTTTCAACAAATCACCGGTCCGATGCAACTCTTCACAAATACCACTAATGCCCGGCTAAGCATGCTGTCAAACCATGCCCCTTAAAAAAAGCATGGTTTGACAATATTCCTGATTGGTGGGACCCATCTATCAAGGCTGGCATGCTAGTTTAGGTAGACAATATGCTGAGGTGTACGTCGATGAGTGATACGTCTTTAACAATTTTTGATTGTACCATGCTATTATATTATCAATCTAGGATGTTTTATATGCATTTATATGCGATTTTATATGATTTTTGGGACTAACCTATTAACCTAGAGCCCAGTGCCAGTTTCTATTTTTTTTCCTTATTTTTGAGTTTTACAGAAAAGGAATACCAAACTGAGTCCAATTGACGTGCCACTTTTTGATGGTTTTTTATGGACCAAAAGAAGCCCCTGGAGTAAAATAGTTGGGCCAGAAGAGTCCCGAGCCGTCCACGAGATAGGAGGGCGAGCCCAGGGGGTAGGGCGCGCCCTCCACCCTCGTGGATGACTCGGGCACCTCCCTGACTTGTTCCCGATGCCAAAAATTCCTATAAATACTGAAACTTCCAGAAAATAACCTAGATCGGAAGTTCCGCTGCCACAAGCCACTGTAGCCACCGAAAACCAATCTAGACCCGTTCCGGCACCCTGCTGGAGGGGGGGGATCCCTCTCCAGTGGCCATCTTAATCATCCCGACGCTCTCCATGATGAGGAGGGAGTAGTTCACCCTCGGGGCTGAGGGTATGTACCAGTAGCTGAAGAAAATATGCCCTAGAGGCAATAATAAAGTTGTTATTTATATTTCCTTATATCATGATAAATGTTTATTATTCATGCTAGAATTGTATCAACCAGAAACTTAGTACATGTGTGAATACATGGACAAACAGAGTGTCACTAGTTTGCCTCTACTTGACTAGCTCGTTGAATCAATGATGGTTATGTTTCCTAACCATAGACATGAGTTGTCATTTGATTAATGGGATCACATCATTAGAGAATGATGTGATTGACTTGACCCATACGTTAGCTTAGCACGATGATCATTTAGTTTGTTGCTATTGCTTTCTCCATAACTTATACATATTCCTATGACTATGAGATCATGCAACTCCCGAATATCGGAGGAGAACTTTGCGTGTTACAAACGTCACAATATAACCGGGTGATTATAAAGGTGCTCTATAGGTGTCTCCAATGGTGTTTGTTGAGTTGGCATATCGAGATTAGGATTTGTCACTCCGAGTATCGGAGAGGTATCTCTGAGCCCTCTCGGTAATGCACATCACTATAAGCCTTGCAAGCATTGTGACTAATGAGTTAGTTGCGGCGGGATGATGCATTACAGAACGAGCAAAGAGACTTGCCGGTAACGAGATTGAACTAGGTATTGAGATACCGATGATCGAATGTCGGGCAAGTAACATACCGATGACAAAGGGCACAACGTATGTTGTTATGCAGTTTGACCGATAAAGATCTTTGTAGAATATGTAGGAGCCAATATGAGCACCAGGTTCCGCTATTGGTTATTGACCGGAGATGAGTCTCGGTCATGTCTACATAGTTCTCGAACCCGTAGGGTCTGTAGGCTTACCGTTTTGTGACGATTTGTATTATGAGTTATGTGATTTGATGACCAAAGTTTGTTCGGAGTCCCAAATGAGACCGGGGACATGAAGAGGAGTCTCGAAATGGTCGAGACGTAAAGATCGATATATTGGAAGGCTATATTCGGACATCGGAAAGATTCCGAATGATTCGGGTATTTTTCGGAGTACGGAGAGTTACGGGAATTCGTATTGGGCCTTAATGGGCCATACGGGAAAGGAGAGAAATGTCTCAAGGGTGGCCGCGCCCCTTCCCCATGGTCTGGTCCGAATTGGACTAGGGAAAGGGGCGCCCCCTTCCTTCCTTCTCTTTCTTCCTTCCCTTTTTTCTATTCTATGTGGGAGGTGGAATCCTAGTAGGATTAGGGAGTGCTAGTAGGACTCCACTCTAACGCCCGGATAATTAAGCTACAGTAAAACTCTGCTAATGATGCCATGTCACCGCTGATACTATTGCTAATCTTGTGTAGTTCGAAACCGATTCAAATTTGAAAATAGTCAAACGATAAAAATTTCCAAACATCAAAACTAAATTGTTCGGAGTGTGCTAGGTAATGCTTAGGTATTTAAGATGAAGGTACCACATTTTACAGGATGCCTAAATATTTTAAAGAGAATTAAAATATATAAGAAAATAAATAAAAGAAAAGGGGCAAAACCAGGAAAACAAAACTAACAAAAACTAAAAAGAAAACCCCTGCTGGGCCTTGGCCCAGTTGGCCAACCAGACCAACCAGGCCGGCCCAACCGTGCACCACCCCACTCCCTTATCCCCTCAACCCCCGCAAACCCTAACCCAACCACCCACTTCCCCCACTCCCTCGTTCCCTCTCCCCTTTCGATCCAATCTGGATCTAGATGAAACCCCCACTCGCCTCGCTCCTCACCCCCTCTGCCAGATCTAGACCGGGGCTCGACTCCGCCCTCGCCGCCCGAAACGACTCTGCCGTCGGAGGACCTTGCTGGACCGCCTCCACCTCGTCGCCGCCTTCCTCGTCTTCCTCCCCGACTCGCGTCACCAAGCCTCGCCGCCCTGTGCCCCTGCAACGCCGGTGAGGCCATCGGCCTCCGCCTTCCCTCCTCCTCTACCCCTCCGTCGGCGTTCACACTCGCCGACCGGGCCCCGAACATGCTCACCGTACTGGCGCACGCCTCGGACCACCGCCCCGTACGCGCGCTGACCGCGCTCACCGCATCCTCGCCTCGCCCGGCGCGCCTCCACACGCGCCCACAGCCGCGCTGCCCTGCTGTCGTGCGGCCGCAGCTCCCTCCCCATCCACCACCGCGTCGCCCCTCGCCGCGCTCGTCGGAGGTCCCCTACGGCCTATGCGCCGCCTTGTGACCGCGCTCCCGCTCGGTCCCTGGCCTTGCCCGCAGCCCCCCTCGTGCGCTGCTCCCACGTCCGCTCGCTTCAGCCGCAACCACTGCTTGCCCCACCTGCGCTGCCTCGCCGGTGCTCGTCCCGCTGCACAGCGCTAGCCCGCCTAGCCCCGCCGCGCCGCTGCTCTAGCCGCGACCCGGCTCCCCGCGCCATCGCCCTACTCCGCCCCGCAGCCACCCGTGCCCGCCGTCTCCTCGCTCGCTGCGCGCCGCCGCCATCGCCGCCCGGGTTCGCCGTTAACGAGCGCCCGCCCGTCGCCCGTATCCCCCGCGCCCGTTCGGGCTACGCCCGCATCCAGCGCCCGTTAGGCCCCTGTGAGCAAATGACAAGTGGGCCTAGCCCCAGAACGAAAATAGATTTAAAAAAGAGGATTTAAAATAATATTAATAATAAAAATAAAATTAATTAATTAACTAAATTAATTAACTTAATTAATCCTGTTTAGGTAACCTAATTAACTATTGTTAATTAATTAAAACGGTAATTAGATTAGTTAAATCCTAATTAGAATAAAACGAGTATGACATGCGGGACCCACACATTAGATTGACCCAGTCAACGCCCTGTTGACTGCTGACGTCATGCTGGCGTCAGCAAACACTATTGTGGATAATGTTGATTTAAATAATTAAATAAATCCTAAAAATGATTTAAATATTTTAAAATTAATATAAAATAAACCGTAGCTCGGATGGAAAAACTTTGTACATGAAGTTGCTCAGAACGACGAGACGAATCCAGATACGCAGCCCGTTCGTCCGCCACGCACCCCTAGCATAGCGAACACGCAACTTTCCCCCTCTGATTCATTTGTCCAAAAACGCGAAACACCGGGGATATTTTCCCGGATGTTTCCCCCCTTCACCGGTACCACCTCATACCGCGTTAGGGCACCCCTAGCACCGCTACTTGTCATGTCATGCATCGCTATGCATCTGTTTGCCTAATATTTATTGTTTCTTCCCCCTCTTCTCTCGCTAGACACCGAGACCGACGCTGCTGCTACCCAGTATGACTACGGTGTTGACGACCCCTCTCTCTTGCCAGAGCAACCAGGAAAGCCCCCCCTTGATCACCAGATATCGCCTATTCTTCTCTACTGCTTGCATTAGAGTAGTGTAGCATGTTACCGCTTTCCGTTAATCCTATTCTGTTGCATAGCCTGTCATTGTTGCTATAGTTATTGATACCTTACCTGCAATCCTAAATGCTTAGTATATGATGCTAGTTTATCATCAGTGACCCTACATTGTTGTCCGTCTGCCATGCTATACTATCGGGTTGTGATTGTTGGGTTTCGTAGTAATTTCAAAAAAATTTCCTACGCACACGCAAGATCATGGTGATGCATAGCAACGGGAGGGGAGAGTGTGATCTACGTACCCTTGTAGATCGACAACGGAAGCGTTTGGTTGATGTAGTCGTACATCTCCACGGCCCGACCGATCAAGCACCGAAACTACGACACCTCCGAGTTCTAGCACACGTTCAGCTCGATGACGATCCCCGGACTCCGATCCAGCAAAGTGTCGGGGAAGAGTTTCGTCAGCACGGCGGCGTGGTGACGATCTTGATGTACTACCGTCGCAGGGCTTCGCCTAAGCACCGCTACAATATTATCGAGGACTATGGTGGAAGGGGGCACCGCACACGGCTAAGAATATGATCACGTGGATCAACTTGTGTGTCAAGGGGTGCCCTCTGCCCCCGTATATAAAGGATCAAGGGGAGGAGGCCGGCCGGCCCTCTATGGCGCGCCAAGGAGGAGTCCTCCTCCTAGTAGGAGTAGGACTCCTACTAGGAGGGGGAAAGAAGTGGGGAGGGAGAGGGAAAGGGGGGCGCCGCCCCCCTCTCCTAGTCCAATTCAGACCAGGGGGGAGGAGGCGCGCGGCCCACCTTTGGCTGCCCCTCTCTCTCTCCACTAAGGCCC
This sequence comes from Triticum urartu, assembly GCF_003073215.2. Taxonomy (NCBI): domain Eukaryota; kingdom Viridiplantae; phylum Streptophyta; class Magnoliopsida; order Poales; family Poaceae; genus Triticum; species Triticum urartu. Next base: position 137,629,374 of record NC_053027.1, on the reverse strand, counting down.
ATATGGCCCATTACTTCTCCCCGGGGGGGGGGGGGGGGGGGGGGGTTCCGGTAACCCTCCGGCTCTCCGGTTTTCTCCGAAATCACCCGGAACACTTTCGGTGTCCGAATATAGCCGTCCAATATATCAATCTTTATGTCTTGACCATTTCGAGACTCCTCGTCATGTTTGTGATCACATCCGGGACTCCGAACTAACTTCGGTACATCAAAACTCATAAACTCATAATATAACTGTCATCGAAACCTTAAGCGTGCGGACCCTACGGGTTCGAGAACAATGTAGACATGACCGAGACACGTCTCAGGTCAATAACCAATAGCGGAACCTGGATGCTCATATTGGCTCCTACATATTCTACGAAGATCTTTATCGGTCAGACCGCATAACAACATACGTTGTTCCCTTTGTCATCGGTATGTTACTTGCCCGAGATTCGATCGTTGGTATCCCATACCTAGTTCAATCTCGTTATTGGCAAGTCTCTTTACTCGTTCCGTAATACATCATCTCACAACTAACTCATTAGTTGCAATGCTTGCAAGGCTTATGTGATGTGTATTACCGAGAGGGCCCAGAGATACCTCTCCGATAATCGGAGTGACAAATCCTAATCTCGAAATACGCCAACCCAACATGTACCTTTGGAGACACCTGTAGAGCACCTTTATAATCACCCATTTACGTTGTGACGTTTGGTAGCACACAAAGTGTTCCTCCGGCAAACGGGAGTTGCATAATCTCATAGTCATAGGAACATGTATAAGTCATGAAGAAAGCAATAGCAACATACTAAACGACCGGGTGCTAAGCTAATGGAATGGGTCATGTCAATCAGATCATTCACCTAATGATGTGATCCCGTTAATCAAATAACAACTCTTTGTCTATGGTTAGGAAACATAACCATCTTTGATTAATGAGCTAGTCAAGTAGAGGCATACTAGTGACACTCTGTTTGTCTATGTATTCACACATGTATTATGTTTCCGGTTAATACAATTCTAGCATGAATAATAAACATTTATCATGATATAAGGAAATAAATAATAACTTTATTATTGCCTCTAGGGCATATTTCCTTCAGTCTCCCACTTGCACTAGAGTCAATAATCTAGTTCACATCGCCATGTGATTCAACACTAAGAGTTCACATCACCATGTGATTAACACCCATAGTTCACATCGTCATGTGACCTATACCCAAAGGGTTTACTAGAGTCAATAATCTAGTTCACATCATTTATGTGATTAACACCCAAAGAGTACTAAGGTGTGATCATGTTTTGCTTGTGAGATAATTTTAGTCAACGGGTCTGTCACATACAGATCCGTAAGTATTTTGCGAATTCTATGTCTATAATGCTTTGCACGGAGCTACTCTAGCTAATTGCTCCCACTTTCAATATGTATCTAGATCGAGACTTAGAGTCATCCAGATCTGTGTCAAAACTTGCATCGATGTAACTTTTTACGATGAACCTTTTGTTACCTCCATAATCGAGAAATATTTCCTTATTCCACTAAGGATAATTTTGACCAATGTCCAGTGATCTACTCTTAGATCACTATTATACTCCCTTGCTTAACACAGTGTAGGGTATACAATAGATCTGGTACACATTATGGCATACTTTATAGAACCTATGGCTGAGGCATAGGGAATGACTTTCATTCTCTTTCTATCTTCTGCCGTGGTCGGGCTTTGAGTCTTACTCAATTTCATACCTTGTAACACAGCCAAGAACTCTTTCTTTGACTGTTCCATTTTTGAACTACTTCAAAATATTGTCAAGGTATGTACTCATTGAAAAAACTTATCAAGCGTCTTGATCTATCTCTATAGATTTTGATGCTTAATATGTAAGCAGCTTCGCCGAGGTCTTTCTTTGAAAAACTTCTTTAAAAACACTCCTTTATGCTTTGCAGAATAATTCTACATTATTTCCGATCAACAATATGTCATTCACATATACTTATCAGAAATGCTGTAGTGCTCCCACTCACTTTCTTGTAAATACAGGCTTCACCGCAAGTCTGTATAAAACTATATGCTTTGATCATACTATCAAAGCGTTTATTCCAACTCCGAGAGGCTTGCACCAGTCCATAAATGGATCGCTGTAGCTTGCACACTTTGTTAGCTCCTTTTGGATTGACAAAACCTTCCGGCTGCATCATATACAACTCCTCTTCCAGAAATCCATTCAGGAATGCAGTTTTGACATCCATTTGCTGGATTTCATAAAATGCGGCAATTGCTAACATGATTCGGAAAGACTTAAGCATAGATACGAGTGAGAAACTCTCATCATAGTCAACACCTTGAACTTGTCGAAAACCTTTTTGCGACAATTCTAGCTTTGTAGATAGTAACACTACTATCAGCATCCGTCTTCCTCTTGAAGATCCATTTAATCTCAATGGCTCGCCGATCATTGGGCAAGTCAATCAAAGTCCATACTTTGTTCTCATACATGGATCTCATCTCAGATTTCATGGCCTCAAGCCATTTCGCGGAATCTAGGCTCATCATCGCTTCCTCATAGTTCGCAAGTTCGTCACGGTCTAGTAACATGACTTCCAGAACAGGATTACCGTACCACTTTGGTGTGGATCTCACTCTGGTTTACCTACGAGATTCGGTATTAACTTGATCTGAAGTTACATGATCATCATCATTAGTCTTCCTCACTAATTGGTGTAGTAGTCATAGGAACAGATTTCTTGTGATGAACTACTTTTCAATAAGGGAGAAGGTACAATTACCTTATCAAGTTCTACTTTCCTCCCACTCACTTCTTTCAAGAGAAACTCCTTCTCTAGAAAGGATCCATTCTTAGCAACGAATGTCTTGCCTTCGGATCTATGATAGAAGGTGTACCCAATAGTCTCCTTTGGGTATCCTATGAAGACATATTTCTCCGATTTGGGTTTGAGCTTATCAGGATGAAACTTTTTCATATAAGCATCACAATCCCAAACTTTAAGAAACGACAACTTTGGTTTCTTGCCAAACCACAGTTCAGATTGTGTCGTCTCAACGGACTTAGATGGCGCCCTTTTAAACGTGAATGCAGCTGTCTTTAATGCATAACCCCAAAACGATAGTGGTAGATCGGTAAAAGACATCATAGATCGCACCATATCTAATAACGTACGGTTATGATGTTCGGACACACCATTATGCTGTGGTGTTCCAGGTGGCGTGAGTAGTGAAACTATTTCACATTGTTTTAATTGAAGGCCAGACTCGTAACTCAAATATTTTACCTCCGCGATCATATCGTAGAAACTTTTATTTTCTGGTTATGATGATTCTCCACTTCACTCTGAAATACTTTGAACTTTTCAAATATTTCAGACTTGTGTTTCATTAAGTAGATATACCCATATCTGCTCAAATCATCTGTGAAGGTTAGAAAATAATGATACCCGCCACGAGCCTTAACACTCATCGGATCTCATACATCAGTATGTACTATTTCCAATAAGACAGTTGCTTGCTCCATTGTTTTGGAGAATGGAGTTTTAGTCATCTTGCCCATAAGGCATGGTTCGCAAGCATCAAGTGATTCATAATCAAGTGATTCCAAAATCCCATCAGCATGGAGTTTCTTCATGCGCTTTACACCAATATGACCTAAACGGCAGTGCCACAAATAAGTTGCACTATCATTATTAACTTTGCATCTTTTGGCTTCAATATTATGAATATGTGTATCACTACGATCGAGATCCAACGAACTATTTTCATTGGGTGTATGACCATCGAAGGTTTTATTCATGTAAACAGAACAACAATTATTCTCCGACTTTAATGAATAACTGTATTGCAATAAACATGATCAAATCATATTCATGCTCAACGCAAACACCAAATAACACTTATTTAGGTTCAACACTAATCTCAAAAGTATAGGGAGTGTGCGATGATGATCATATTAATCTTGGAACCACTTCCAACACACATCGTCACTTCACCCTTAACTAGTCTCTGTTCATTCTGCAACTCCTGTTTCGAGTTACTAATCTTAGCAACCGAACTAGTATCAAATACTGAGGGGTTGCTATAAACACTAGTAAAGTACACATCAATAACATGTATATCAAATATACTTATGTTCACTTTGCCATCCTTCTTATCCGCCAATCACTTGGGGTAGTTCCGCTTCTAGTGACCAGTCCCTTTGCAGTAGAAGCACTTAGTCTCAGGCTTAGGACCAGACTTAGGCTTCTTCACTTGAGCAGCAACTTGCTTGCCGTTCTTCTTGAAGTTCCCCTTCTTCCCTTTGACCTTTTCTTGAAACTAATGATCTTGTCAACCATCAACACTTGATGTTTTTCTTGATTTCTACCTTCATCGATTTCAGCATCACGAAGAGCTTGGGAATCGTTTCCGTTATCCCTTGCATACTATAGTTCATCACGAAGTTCTACTAACTTGGTGATGGTGACTAGAGAATTCTGTCAATCACTATCTTATCTGGAAGATTAACTCCCACTTGATTCAAGCGATTGTAGTATTCAGACAATCTGAGCACATGCTCACTAGTTGAGCAATTCTCCTCCATCTTTTAGCTATAGAACTTGTTGGAGACTTCATATCTCTCAACTCGGGTATTTGCTTGAAAATATTAACTTCAACTCCTGGAACATCTATATGCTCCATGACGTTCAAAACGTCTTTGAAGTCCCGATTCTAAGCCATGGTGCACTAAACTATCAAGTAGTCATCATATTGAGCTAGCCAAACGTTCATAACGTCTGCATCTGCTCCTGCAATAGGTCCGTCACCTAGCGGTGCATCAAGGACATAATTCTTCTGTGCAGCAATGAGGATAAACCTCAGATCACGGATCCAATCCGCATCATTGCTACTAACATCTTTCAACACAATTTTCTCTAGGAACATATCAAAATAAACACAGGGAAGCAACAACACGAGCTATTGATCTACAACATAATTTGCAAAATACTACCAGGACTAAGTTCATGATAAATTTAAGTTCAATTAATCATATTACTTAAGAAATCCCACTTAGATAGACATCCCTCTAATCCTCTAAGTGATTACGTGATCCAAATCAACTAAACCATGTCCGATCATCACGTGAGATGGAGTAGTTTCATTGGTGAACATCACTATGTTGATCATATTTACTATATGATTCACGCTCGACCTTTCGGTCTCAGTGTTCCGAGGCCATATCTGTATATGCTTGGCTCGTCAAGTATAACCTGAGTATTCCGCGTGTGCAACTATTTTGCACCCGTTGTATTTGAACGTAGAGCCTATCACACCCGATCATCACGTGGTGTCTCAGCATGAAGAACTTTCGCAACGGTGCATACTCAGGGAGAACACTTCTTGATAATTAGTGAGAGATCATCTTATAATGCTACCGTCAATCAAAGCAAGATAAGATGCATAAAAGATAAACATCACATGCAATCAATATAAGTGATATGATATGGCCATCATCATCTTGTGCTTGTGATCTCCATCTTCGAAGCACTGTCGTGATCACCATCGTCACCGGCGCGACACCTTGATCTCCATCGTAGCATCGTTGTCGTCTCGCCAATCTTATGCTTCCACGACTATCGCTACCGCTTAGTGATAAAGTAAAGCATTACGGCGCGATTGCATTGCATACAATAAAGCGACAACCATATGGCTCCTGCCAGTTGCCGATAACTCGGTTACAAAACATGATCATCTCATACAATAAAATTTTAGCATCATGTCTTGACCATATCACATCACAACATGCCCTGCAAAAACAAGTTAGACGTCCTCTACTTTGTTGTTGCAAGTTTTACGTGGCTGCTACGGGCTTAAGCAAGAACCAATCTTACCTACGCATCAAAACCACAACGATAGTTTGTCAAGTTGGTGCTGTTTTAACCTTCGCAAGGACCGGGCGTAGCCACACTCGGTTCAACTAAAGTTGGAGAAACTGTCACCCGCAAGCCACCTATGTGCAAAGCACGTCGGGAGAACCGGTCTCGCGTAAGCGTACGCGTAATGTCGGTCCGGGCCGCTTCGTCCAACAATACCGCCGAACCAAAGTATGACATGCTGGTAAGCAGTATGACTTATATCGCCCACAACTCACTTGTGTTCTACTCGTGCATATAACATCAACATATAAAACCTAGGCTCGGATGCCACTGTTGGGTTTCATAGTAATTTCAAAAAAATTCCTACGCACACGCAAGATCATGGTGATGCATAGCAACGAGAGGGGAGAGTGTGATCTACGTACCCTTGTAGATCGACACCGGAAGCGTTTGGTTGATGTAGTCGTACGTCTCCACGACCCGACCGATCAAGCACTGAAACGACGACACCTCCGAGTTCTAGCACACGTTCAGCTCGATGACGATCCCCGAACTCCGATCCAGCAAAGTGTCGGGGAAGAGTTCCGTCAGCACGACGGCGTGGTGACGATCTTGATGTACTACCGTCGCAGGGCTTCGCCTAAGCACCGCTACAATATTATCGAGGACTATGGTGGAAGGGGGCACCGCAGACGGCTAAGAATATGATCACGTGGATCAACTTGTGTGTCAAGGGGTGCCCTCTGCCCCCGTATATAAAGGATCAAGGGGAGGAGGCCGGCTGGCCCTCTATGGCGCGCCAAGGAGGAGTCCTCCTCCTAGTAGGAGTAGGACTCCTACTAGGAGGGGGAAAGAAGTGGGGAGGGAGAGGGAAAGGGGGCCGCCGCCCCCCTCTCCTAGTCCAATTCAGACCAGGGGGGAGGAGGCGCGCGTCCCACCTTTGGCTGCCCCTCTCTCTCTCCACTAAGGCCCATATGGCCCATTACTTCTCCCCGGGGGGGGGGGGGTTCCGGTAACCCTCCGGCTCTCCGGTTTTCTCTGAAATCACCCGGAACACTTCCGGTGTCCGAATATAGCCGTCCAATATATCAATCTTTATGTCTTGACCATTTCGAGACTCCTCGTCATGTTTGTGATCACATCCGGGACTCCGAACTAACTTCGGTACATCAAAAATCATAAACTCATAATATAACTGTCATCGAAACCTTAAGCGTGCGGACTCTACGGGTTCGAGAACAATGTAGACATGACCGAGACACGTCTCAGGTCAATAACCAATAGTGGAACCTGGATGCTCATATTGGCTCCTACATATTCTACGAAGATCTTTATCGGTCAGACCGCATAACAACATACGTTGTTCCCTTTGTCATCGGTATGTTTACTTGCCCGAGATTCGATCGTTGGTATCCATACCTAGTTCAATCTCGTTACGGCAAGTCTCTTTACTCGTTCTAATACATCATCTCACAACTAACTCATTAGTTGCAATGCTTGCAAGGCTTATGTGATGTTATTACCGAGAGGGCCCAGAGATACCTCTCCGACAATCGGAGTGACAAATCCTAATCTCGAAATACGCCAACCCAACATGTACCTTTGGAGACACCTGTAGAGCTCCTTTATAATCACCCAGTTACGTTGTGACGTTTGGTAGCACACAAAGTGTTCCTCCGGCAAACGGGAGTTGCATAATCTCATAGTCATAGGAACATGTATAAGTCATGAAGAAAGCAATAGCAACATACTAAACGACCGGGTGCTAAGCTAATGGAATGGGTCATGTCAATCAGATCATTCACCTAATGATGTGATCCCGTTAATCAAATAAAAACTCTTTGTCTATGGTTAGGAAACATAACCATCTTTGATTAATGAGCTAGTCAAGTAGAGGCATACTAGTGACACTCTGTTTGTCTATGTATTCACACATGTATTATGTTTCCGGTTAATGCAATTCTAGCATGAATAATAAACATTTATCATGATATAAGGAAATAAATAATAACTTTATTATTGCCTCTAGGGCAAATTTCCTTCAGTGATCACGGGTATATATTATATATCTTATACCTGATACATGTGATGACTAAAGACGGGTCGGCTCGTAGAGTACCCGCGAGTGATTCACGGATTGGGGGCTGAAAGGACCTTTGTCCCGACGACCCTCTGGGTGGATCTTTGTGGCAGAGCAACAGGGCAGGCGGAGACCACCTAGGAGAGAGGTGGGCCTGGCCCTGGTCGGCGTTCGCGGTTACTTCAAGGTAACACGCTTGACGAGATCTTGGTATTTGATCTGAGTCTAGCCACTGGCCTATACGCACTAACCAACTATGCGAGAACAGTTATGGGCACTCGACGTCATGGTATCAGCCGAAGCCTTCGTGACGTCAGCAACTGAGCGGCGCGCGCCGGGTTGGACCGCGTAATGTAACTTCCTTTGTAATGGAGGTTGCTAGGTCTGCTCTCCGGCTGCCCACGCATCATGCAGGTGTGCAATGGGCGATGGGCCCAGACCCCTGCGCACATAGGATTTAGACCGGTGTGCCGACCTCTCCGTCGTACCTAGGTGGGGCTGCGATGTGTTGATCTTCCGAGGCCGGGCATGACCCAGGAAAGTGTGTCCGGACAAAGGGGATCGAGCGTGTTGGGAAATGTGGTGCACCCCTGCAGGGAAGTTTATCTATTCGAATTGCTGTGATCTTCGGTGACAGGATGACTTGGAGTTGTACCTTGACCTTATGACAACTAGAACCAGATACTTAGTAAAACACACCCTTCCAAGTGCCAGATACAACTGGTGATCGCTCTCTCACAGGCGACGAGGGGAGGATCATCGGTTAGGATTATGCTATGCGGTGCTACTTGGTGAACTTACCATCTACTCTCTTCCTCAGCTGCAAGATGGAGGATACCAGAAGCGTAGTCTTCGATAGGACTAGCTACCCCCCTCTTATTCCGGCATTCTGCAGTTCAGTCCTCATATGATACCCCTTTTCCATTTGATACCAATGCATACATATGTAGTGTAGCTCCTTGCTTGCGAGTACTTTGGATGAGTACTCACAGTTGCTTTGTTCCCCCTTTTCCCCCTTCCTATACCGATTGCTGCGACCAGACGATGGAGCCCAGGAGCTAGACGCCACCGTCGATGATGACTCCTACTACACTGGAGGTGCCTACTACTACGTGCAGCCTGCTGACGACGACCAGGAGTAGTTTAGGAGGATCCCAGGTAGGAGGCCTGTGCCTCTTTTGATTTGTATCCCAGTTTGTGCTAGCCTTCTTAAGGCAAACTTGTTTAACTTATCTCTATACTCAGATATTGTTGCTTCCGCTGACTTGTCTATGATCGAGCTTTTGTATTCGAGCTCTCGAGGCCCCTGGCTTGTAATATGATGCTTGTATGACTTATTTTATTTGTAGAGTTGTGTTGTGATATCTTCCCATGAGTCCCTGATCTTGATCGTACATGTTTGCGTGTATGATTAGTGTATGATTGAATCGGGGGCGTCACAAGTTGGTATCAGAGCCGACTGCCTGTAGGAATCCCCCTTCCACACTCCTTGGTCGAAGTCAAGTCTAGACATTACAATTTTTTTTACTAACATGGCTGTGTGCCTTACGGGCCCACGTCGCCATCTGGGTGGTATTAGGATCTTTTACTCCTCGATCCTTACTCTGGGACTCTGAACTCTCTTCTACTTGGGTTAAACGATTTTACTAACTCTAACATTAGGATCCCGTGACCACGTTTGCCCCAAAGTTGGATAAGCGCTAGTTATTCTTTAGAGTAGTATTTGAACATTATCCACATTGTCATTTGACTCCTTTGAAAACATCTTTGTTTCAGATGTAACCCACGAGACAGGTCGTGCGCCACACGACGGCCATTGGTGCCTCAGGATCACCTGCTGTGTTGGTTGAGATAATGACCTATCTGGGTTATCGCTGGCACCCTGAGTACACCGTCTACGAGGAGTACCAGGACTTCAACCAGGAGCAGTACCGTGCCATCGTCCACCTCTACTCTCGGGAGTATGACTCCACTATCGTGCTGCACACTGCTCATGGTGTTGGAGTGACTATCGACATGGCGGTCCATGATGCTGCTTATGCTGCTCTGACACGTCTTCGTGGAGAGTATCGGGAGTTGGACACCTCCCCTTTCAGACACATTGCTATCGCATCCGATGTTGGTGTAGAGGGGTATTACACTACTGCCTACTCCACTGTCACCTGAGAGCCCTTCTACCATTAGAACCTGGTTCTGCATGCTGATGGGCTGGATAGAGCTAATCGAGCTCTTCGCCACGAGTTGTACACCACCTGTCAGCACCTGTACCGCGCTCTGACGCTGTTGCACCCCTCTGTCCGATCTGGTGATCTGTCGCGTTCTGTGATCTACCCTGCCAGGACCGTGATGCCCCAGGGCATTAGATGGTCAGATGTGGGAGTTTACTCTCCCGCACTTGGTCCTCTTCTGCCACCTGCACGTCAGGTTTCACACCAGAGTATCCGCGGACCCTAGGCTACTCACATGGAAGACTTCCCGTCGCGTCACTACCAGCTGTCAGGCTACACCTACCTCCACAGTTCCTCCTGGGACTGATGTAGGCTTGCTTGTTAGTGTTAGATGCATTCACTGCGAGCCTGCGTGCCACCTATGATGTTCTTAGCCTATGTATTGAACTCTGTGTACCGAACTCTATGCATGATCTCTTTTGTAAGATATGCCAACTACTATGTAGTATCTATCGTGACCCTTTCATTATGCATGTTTCATCATGAATGATTCTTGTCCTTGCAATTTCTCAATGCTGAACTACCCCTGTTATAAATTAGCAGGATGGTTAGACCAGGTGGTCGTGGTCGTGGTGGCCATGCCCCACCACCGCCTGAGTACATGGCTGGTATGATCCAACAGTTCGAGCTAAACCGCCAATTCATGGAAAATACGATGGCTCAGTTTCCTCGCCCCAATATGAACCAGCAGCCAGCCCAAGTGACTCTACAGGATTTCATGCACCTCAACCCAACTGTGTATCGTAGCTCAACTCAGCCTCTGGATGCTGATGACTGGCTCCGTGACATCACCTATGAGATGGAGTGTGCTGATGTAGCCCCTGCCAGCTATGTCACCTTTGCTTCCTTCTTCCTGAAAGGACCTGCTGTTCAGTGGTAGGACAGCCACAGGCATACTCTGCCAGTTGGAACATTCATTACCTGGCCAGGCTTCCAAGCTGCTTTCCATGCCCGCTTCATTCCTCAGGGAGTCATGGACCGGAAGAAGCGCGAGTTCCGCAATCTCACCCAGGGCAACAAAACTGTCGAAGCTTATCAGCGGGAGTTTCTGGACTTGTCCTGCTATGCTGAAGAAGACATTGCAACTGATGCACGCAGACAGGAGAAGTTCCGTGATGGCCTTTAAGCTGACATCAAGCTCGCACTTCTAGTGCATGACTTTGCTGATTTCGCCACCTTGGTGAACAAGGCCATCAATGTCGAAATTGGTCTGCAGGAACACCAGAGCTCTCACAGGCGCAACCGTGACACAGGCTCATCTTCGGGCCCGTCCTCGCAGAAGCGTATGATATGGATTCCCAACAGCATGTACCAGCCAACTGCACCTGCTCCAAGACAGTCCTATGCTGCACCGCGTCTGCCTCCCCCACCAACTAGGCAGCCGAGACTTCCAGCTCCACCACCCCGAGCTCCTGTTCCCACTCCCAATAATGGCCCGTGCTACAAGTGTGGCCAACCAGGTCACCTCGCCAGGAACTGCCATCAGAACCAGAATCAACCGGCCCTTCCTGCAGCTAGCCGTGGAAGCAACCAGCCTTGCAACAACAATGCCAGGTCTTATGGTCGTGTTCATGCCAACCACGTTGATCTCAATGAAGTTCTAGACCAGCCTGCTACCGTGATGGGTACACTCCTTGTAAATTCAGTACCAGCATCTATTTTATTTGATACAGGTGCATCACATTCATTCATGTCAGAAGATTTTGCATGCTTTCACGACATTAAATGTGAGGACATGAACACTTCGCTATTAGTACACACTCCCGCGGGCCAATGTCGGACCTCCATGATTTGCAACGACGTCCCCGTTGAAATGGAAGGACTGGAATTCCTTGTCTCTCCCATCGTACTGAAGTCCTGTAGCATTGATCTCATTCTGGGAATGGATTGGTTGAAAGCGCATACTGCTTCTGTAGTTTGCTCCACTAAGACCGTCCATCTGCTACACCCTTCTGATGAAATAATTACCTACCAAGCTCATCTAGTTCAGAACACCGAGGCACGACTTTATGCATTGCATGCGTTAAATGCTGCACCACTCGAGGGCATTGAAAACATTCCCATTGTTCATGAATTCCAAGACGTCTTTCCGGAAGAACTTCCAGGGATTCCCCCTGCTAGAGCTATCGAATTCATCATCGACTTGAAACCAGGCACCACTCCTATAGCCAAACGACCCTACAAGATGCCGCCGCATGAACTCATTGAGCTTAAGGAGGAAATCGACAAATCTCTTAGCAAAGGTTTCATTCGCCCTAGTTTCTCTCCTTGGGGAGCACCTTCTCTCTTTGTTAAGAAGAAGGATGGGTCGAACCGATTAGTCCAAGACTATCGTCCTATAAACCAAGCTACCATTCAGAACAAATACCCTCTTCCTCGGATCAATGATATTTATGATCAACTGGTTGGTTCATCAATGTTCTCAAAACTCGACTTGAGGTTGGGTTACCACCAGATCCGTGTTCGTGAAGAGGATATCCCAAAGACCGCCTTCGTGACTCGGTATGGGTCATACGAGTACACCGTCATGTCATTCGGCTTAGCGAATGCTCCCGCCACCTTCTCTCGTCTGATGAACTATATATTCATGGATTACCTTGACAAGTTCGCCGTGGTTTATCTGGATGATATCCTTGTATTTTCCAAGAAAAAAGAAGAACATGCTGAACATCTTCATCTTGTGCTGGAAAAGCTTCGAGAGCATCAACTCTATGCTAAGTATTCCAAGTGTGAATTCTGGCTCCCCGAAGTAACCTATCTTGGGCATGTCATCTCCAAGGATGGTATTGCCGTCAACCCTGTACGAGTTCAAGCTATTCTCAATTGGACTCCTCTGAAGAATGTCAAGCAAGTCCGAAGTTTTCTCGGTCTCGCCAGCTATTGCCGTCGATTCGTCGAGAACTTCTCCAAGATTGCCAGTCCTCTGACTAATCTGTTGCATAAGGGCGTCAAGTTCCAATGGATAGAAAAGTGTCAGGAAAGTTTCCAGGCGCTCAAAGACAAGTTGACTTCTGCCCCAGTGCTTGCTCCACCTGATACTAAGAAAGACCTCATCATTTACTGCGACGCTTCCCGTCAAGGATTAGGCGGTGTCCTAATGCAAGTGCGCAGAGTGATTGCTTATGCCTCTGGTCAACTGCGCCCTCATGAAAAAAACTACCCAGTTCATGACCTCGAGCTTGCTGCCATAATTCATGCTTTGAAGCAGTGGTGACATTACCTTCTCGGTAATCGTTGCGAGATCTTCACTGACCACCAAAGTATGAAATATCTGTTTACTCAGCCAGACCTGAACCTCCGTCAGCAGAGATGGATGGAGACTGTTGCAGACTTTGACGTGGGTATATCCTATACCCCAGGCAAGGCTAATGTAATGGATGATGCCTTGAGCCGCAAGTCCTACTGCAACCACCTCCTGGTTCACAAAGTTCAGCCCTCGCTCGTTGAAGAATTCAAAAAGCTGAACCTCCATATAGTTCCTCCAGGTGCACTCACTCCCCCTCCCCCCGAGTGCCGCAAGATGAACCTCCACGTAATTGCCCAAGGTTCTCTCAATACCCTAGTTGCTAAACCTGATCTCGTGGACAACATCAAAACGCTATAGAATTATGACTCTCAAGTCCACAAGATTAAGAGCTACCTCGCTGAAGGAAAGCCCTCATTCTTCACTATCGCGGATGATGGCGCCTTGTACTTCAAAGGCCGCCTAGTGGTGCCATGTTCAGAGGAAAACCATGATATGACACAGGAGGTTATGAAAGAAGCTCATGATACACCTCTATCTATCCATCCTGGTAGTACAAAGATGTACCAAGACATCCGTCAGAGATTCTAGTGGTCTAATATGAAGTAAGACATTGCTCGTTATGTTGCTGAGTGTGACGTTTGCCGTCGTATCAAAGCTGAACATCAAAGGCCTGCTGGAACTCTGCAACCTATCTCTATTCCTGAATGGAAATGGGACCATGTTGAAATGGATTTCGTCACTTGATTTCCCAAATCACAGAAAGGTAATGATGCTATTCTTGTCGTCATTGACCGGCTTTCTAAAGTTGCACATTTTCTAGCGGTCAAAGAAACAATCACTGCTAGTCATCTTGCATCTCTCTACATGTCCAGAATTGTTTCACTTCATGGTATTCCACTGGTTATCAGTTCAGACCGTGGCTGCTTGTTCACTTCGAGATTTTGGGCAAGTCTCCAAGAATCTATGGGAACTCATCTTTCATTCAGTACTGCGTTTCATCCTCAGTCGCAAGGTCAAGTTAAATGTGTCAACCAAGTTCTCGAAGACATGCTTCGAGCTTGTTTAATTTCCTTCGGCAAGAAATGGGAGGAATCTCTTCCATATGCCGAGTTCTCTTATAATAATAGCTATCAAGCTAGTCTAAAGATGTCCCCCTTCAAAGTGCTATATGGACGAAAGTGTCGGACCCCTCTGAACTGGTCAGAAACTAGGGAACGTCCACTCTTCGGTCCGGATATTATCCAACAGGCCGAAGAACAAGTCCTCATTATTCACGAGAATCTCAAGACTGCTCAGTCATGTCAGAAAAGTCAGTATGACAGTCATCACAAAGACATGGTCTATCAACCTGGCGAAAAGGCTTATCTTCGAGTTACACCAATGAAGGGTGCTCACCGCTTCAGGATCAAGGGCAAGCTAGCTCCTCGCTATATCGGTCCCTTCACTATTCTCGAAAGGCATGGAAAAGTGGCATATCAACTGGAGCTTCCGCCCAACCTTTCTCAGGTTCACGATGTGTTCCACGTGTCACAGCTTCGCCGTTGCTTCAAGGACCCAATCCGAGCAGTGGATCATGAAGTGCTCGAATAGCAACAGGACCTCTCCTATAAAGAGCATCCGGTCTGCATTCTTGACCAAGCTGAACGCCGCACACATCATAAGGCGATCAAATTTCTCAAAGTCCAATGGTCGCATCACTCTGAAGATGAAGCCACTTGGGAACGCGAGGACCGCCTGCGTGATGAATACCCCGCACTATTTCCTTCTACCTCCTAAATCTCGGGACAAGATTTCTTGTAGTGAAGGAGTTTTGTAACGCCCGGATAATTAGGCTACAGTAAAACTCTGCTAATGATGCCATGTCACCTCTGATACTGTTGCTAATCTCGCGTAGTTCGAAACCGATTCAAATTCAAATATGAAAATTAAGTCAAATGATAAAAGTTTCCAAATATCAAAACTAAATTGTTCGGAGTGTGCTAGGTAATGCCAAGGTATTTAAGATGAAGGTACCACATTTTACAGGATGCCTAAATATTTTAAAGAGAATTAAAACGGATAAGAAAATAAATAAAAGAAAAGGGGCAAAACCAGAAAAACAAAACTAGGAAAAACTAAAAAGAAAACCCTTGCTAGGCCTTGGCCCAGTTGGCCAACCAGACCAACCAGGCCGGCCCAGCCGCGCACCACCCCACTCCCTTATCCCCTCAACCCCCGCAAACCCTAACCCAACCACCCACTTCCCCCACTCCCTCGTTCCTTCTCCCCTCCCGATCCAATCTGGATCGAGACGAAATCCCCCACTCGCCTCGCTCCTCGCCCCTCTGCCCGATCTAGATCGGGGCCCGACTCCGCCCTCACCGCCCGGAACGACTCCGCCGCCAGAGGACCTCGCTGGACAGCGTCCACCTCGTCTTCCTCCCTGACTCGCATCACCAAGCCTCGCCGCCCTGTGCCCCTGCAACACCGGTGAGGCCATCGGCCTCTGCCTTCCCTCCTCCTCTACCCCTCCGTCGGCGTTCACACTTGCCGACCGGGCCCCGAACGTGCTCACCGCGCCGGCGCACGCCTCGGACCACTGCCCCGTACGCGCGCTGACCGCGCTCACCGCATCCTCGCCTCGCCCGGCACGCCTCCGCACGCGCCCACAACCATGCTGCCCTGCTGTCGTGCGGCCGCGGCTCCCTCCCCATCCGCCACCGCGTCGCCCCTCGCCGCGCTCGTCGGAGCTCCCCTACGGTCTCTGCGCCGCCTCGTGACTGTGCTCCCGCTCGGTCCCTGGCCTCGCCCGCAGCCCCCCTCTCGCGCTGCTCCCGAGTCCGCCCTCTTCAGCCGCAGCCACCGCTCGCCCCACCTGCGCTGCCTCGCCGGTGCTCGTCCCGCTGCCCCGCGATGCCCCTCCTAGCCCCACTGCGCCGCTGCTCTGGCCATGACCTGGCTCCCCGCGCCATCGCCCTGCTCCGCCCCGCAGCCACCCGTGCCCGCCGTCTTCTCGCTCACTGCGCGCCGTCGCCGGCCGCCGCAGCCGCCGCCTGGGTTCGCCGTTAACGGGCGCCCGCCCGTCGCCCATATCCCCCACGCCCGTTCGGGCTACGCCCCGCATCCAGCGCCCGTTAGGCCCCTGTGAGCAAATGACAAGTGGGCCTAGCCCCAGAACGAAAATAGATTAAAAAAGAGGATTTAAAATAATAATAATAATAATAAAATTAATTAATTAACTTAATTAATCCTATTTAGTTAACCTAATTAACTATTGTTAATTAATTGAAACGGTAATTAGATTAGTTAAATCCTAATTAGAATAAACAGAGTATGACATGCGGGACCCACACGTCAGATTGACCCAGTCAACGCCCTGTTGAGTGCTGACTTCAGCAAACACTATTCTGGATAATGTTGATTTAAATAATTAAATAAATCCTAAAAATGATTTAAATCTTTTAAAATTAATATAAAATAAACCGTAGTTCGGATGGAAAACTTTGTAGATGAAAGTTGCTCAGAACGACGAGACGAATCCGAATACGCAGCCCGTTCGTCCGCCATGCATCCCTAGAATAGCGAACACGCAACTTTCCCCCTCCGATTCATTTGTCCGAAAATGTGAAACACCGGGGATATTTTCCCGGATGTTTCACCCCTTCACCAGTACCACCTTATACCGCGTTAGGGCACCCCTAGCACCGCTACTTGTCATGTCATGCATCGCTATGCATCTGTTTGCTTAATATTTATTGTTTCTTCCCCCTCTTCTCTCGCTAGACACCGAGACCGACGCCGCTACTACCCAGTACAACTACGGTGTTGACGACCCCTCTCTCTTGCCAGAGCAACCAAGCAAGCCCCCCTTGATCACCAGATATCGCCTATTCTTCTCTACTGCTTGCATTAGAGTAGTGTAGCATGTTACTGCTTTCCATTAATCCTATTCTGTTTCATAGCATGTCATTGTTGCTATAGTTATTGATACCTTACTTGCAATCCTAAATGCTTAGTATAGGATGCTAGTTTATCATCAGTGACCCTACATTCTTGTCCGTCTGCCATGCTATACTATCGGGCCGTGATCAGTAAGGAGGTGATCACGGCACTAGTAGAAAAAGGGTCAAACGTGAAGCACATTAGTGCCGGTTTGAATTTGAGCCGGCACTAATGTGTACATTAGTGCCAGTTCCAACGGCTAGCCGGGACGCTCTCATTAGTACCGGTTCGTGGCGAACCTTTAGCACCGGTTCGTGCCACGAACCGATACTAAAGTGAGTGGTGGCAGGATGTTGTCAGTCCGGGGCCCCTCCAGCACCTTTACTACCGGGTCGTATCACGAACCGGTACTAAAGGTCGTCCTACATAGACCCTTCGTTCACCCAAGCTCGCTCTGTTCTTCCCCTTTCCCCTCTCCTCTCCGTTCTTTTCCCTCTTCCTCTCAAGCTCATCACACATTTTGCCCAAGATTTGAAGGCCCCCATCCATTCAAATGATCACAAAGGTTAGCAAATTTTTCCTTTCATCTCTCATTGCTAGATTAGCTCGTGCAATGCTTTATATAGTGATTGATTTTTGAGTTTAGTAATTTGGGAGGAATTATATATATGTGCTAGTATTTGATTTATATGCAATTTGAGGTCAAAAATAACACTTAGTTTTGCATATGTAGTTGTGGTTTACTTAGTACCTTCTAAATCTCCGTCGTAACCACCGTCGATCGCTCGCAACGTCCCGTCACCGACACCACCTTGTGGTGAGCCTCTTGTTCATGAAGTTTTATATAAAAAATGATGTTTGTGTGATTTGGATATATAGTTACTCGTATAATTATCTTACCCATACGTTGTTTGTTATGCATAGTGCCATGGTTTTGATATCCGTCCCCGTCGGCCCTCGTCCGGGTTATGATTCGGATGTGGTATATTCTCTTTTAAAACTATTCATTGCATTTCGTGTTTATGAAAAATTATGCCCATCAAGTTGACATAGATATTTGTATGTAGGAGGTAGTTGAACCGAAAATTCCAACCGACCCTATTGTCGAGAGGTTAAATTTAGTTGAAAGAGAAAACGAGGATTTGAAGGAAAAATTGAAAAGAATTGAGGGGGAGAAGATGGAATTGGAGTTGCATGTTGCCGATGTCGTCGATGATCACAAGATTAAGATGGAGAAAATGCGCTTGAAGATTAGAAATGTTAGAAAATATGCCATTCATAGTGAGGCTTGGTATCATTATGCTGTTGGATCAATTGTTACCTTAGTTGCGATCTTGATCACATTTGTTGTTGCATTTAAATTCTTTAGCTTGAGAGTTATTTGTTTGTTGCATTTAGTGTTGTATGATCTTTATGTATGAACTTTATGTATTTTATTAATTTGATGTTTTCAGTGCTGTGTATTGAAGATGAGCCGGCAATGGATGTACGATGACCGATGCTCTCCCGAGTTCATTAATTGCGTGCGTACTTTTCTGCTTGCGGCTGAGGCAAACAAGCGAGCGGATGGTTTTATGCATTGTCCATGTGCTGGCTGTAAGAATGGTCGCAATTACTCTACGTCAAGAACCATTCACGTCCACCTGTTTGAGTCCGGTTTCATGCCCCACTATAATGTTTGGACCAAGCATGGAGAAAGAGGGGTTATGATGGAAGACAATGAAGAAGAAGAGGACGATGATAGCTATCCTGGCCATGGGTTCCCTGAATACGATGATACAACAATGAGGGAAGAAGCTGAGCCGGTAATGCGGGAAGAAGCTGAGCCGGCAATGCGGGAAGAAGCTGAAGAAGAGGCATCGGATGAGCCCGTGATGATCTAGGTCGGGCCATTGCCGATGCAAAGAGAAACTGCGCAAGTGATTTGGAGAAGAAGAAGTTGCAGCGCATGCTAGAGGATCACAAAAAATTGTTGTACCCGAATTGCGTAGGTGACAAGAAAAAGCTGGGCACCACACTGGAATTGCTGCAATGGAAGGCAGAGAATGGTGTATCTGACAAGGGATTTGGAAAGTTGCTGGTAATGATAAAGGATATGCTTCCAAAGGACAACGAATTGCCCGAGAGTACGTATGAAGCAAAGAAGGCTGTCTGCCCTCTAGGGTTAGAGGTGCAGAAGATACATGCATGCCCTAATGATTGCATCCTCTACCGCGGTGAGTACGAGGATTTGAACGCTTGCCCGGTATGCGGTGCATTGCGCTATAAGATCAGCCGCGATGACCCTGGTGATGTCGAGGGCGAGCGCCCCAGGAAGAAGATTCCTGCCAAGGTGATGTGGTCTGCTCCTATAATACCACGGTTGAAACGTTTGTTCCAAAACAAAGAGCATGCCAAGGCTGCGATGGCACAGAAAAGACCGTAAGAAAGACGGAAAGTTGAGAGTACCCGCCGACGGGTCGCAGTGGAGAAAAATCGAAAGAAAGTACGGGAAGGAGTTTGCAGATGACGCAAGGAACGTATGGTTTGGTCTAAGCACAGATGGCATTAATCCTTTTGGGGAGCAGAGCAGCAACCATAGCACCTGGCCTGTGACTCTATGTTTGTATAACCTTCCTCCTTGGTTATGCATGAAGCGGAAGTTCATTATGATGCCAATGCTCATCCAAGGCCCTAAGCAACCCGACAACGACATTGATGTGTACCTAAGGCCATTAGTTGAAGAACTCTTACAACTGTGGAATGGAACAGGTGTATGTGCGTGGGATGAGCACATGGGGGAAGAATTTGACCTAAAGGCGTTGCTGTTCATGCCCATCAATGATTGGCCTGCTCTCAGTAACCTTTCAGGACAGACAAACAAGGGATACCGCGCATGCATGCACTGTTTGGACGATACCGACAGTATATATTTGGCTAATTGTAAGAACAATGTGTACCTGGGACATCGTCGATTTCTTCCGAGCAGGCATCCCGTAAGAAAGAAAGGCAAGCATTTCAAAGGTGAGGCGGATCACCGGACGAAGCCTCGCCACCGTACTGGTGCTGATGTACATGATATGGTCAAGGATTTGAAGGTGGTCTTTGGAAAGGGTCCTGGTGGACAACCTGTTCCGAATGACGCTAACGGACACGCACCCATGTGGAAGAAGAAATCTATATTTTGGGACCTGCCCTATTGGAAAGACCTAGAGGTCCGCTCCGCAATCGACGTGATGCACGTGACGAAGAATCTTTGTGTGACCCTGCTTGGCTTCTTGGGCGTTTATGGGAAGACAAAAGATACACCTGAGGCACGGGAGGACCAGCAACTTATGCACGGAAAAGACGGCATACATCAGGGTCATGCAAGCTACGCTCTTACCAAAGAAGAGACGGAAATCTTCTTTGAATGCCTGCTTAGTATTAAGGTACCATCTGGCTTCTCGTCGAATATAAAGGGAATAATAAACATGGCAGAGAAAAAGTTCCAGAACCTAAAGTCTCATGACTGCTACGTGATTATGACGCAACTACTTCCGGTTGCATTGAGGGGGCTTCTACCGGAAAACGTACGATTAGCCATTATGAAGCTATGTGCATTTCTCAATGCAATCTCTCAGAAGGTAATCGATCCAAAAATCATACCAAGGTTAGAGAATGATTTGGTGCAATGTCTTGTCAGTTTCGAGTTGGTGTTCCCACCATCCTTCTTCAACATCATGACACACGTCCTAGTTCACCTATGCGAAGAGATTAACGTTTTGGGTCCTGTATTTCTACACAATATGTTCCCCTTTTAGAGGTTCACGGGAGTCTTAAAGAAATATGTTCATAACCGTGCTAGGCCAGAAGGAAGCATCTCCAAGGGCCATGAAAATGAGGAGGTCATTGAGTTTTGTATTGACTTTATTCCTGACCTTAAGCCGATTGGTGTTCCTGAATCGCGGCATAAGGGCAGACTAGATGGAAAATGCACACTAGGAGGGGAACAAATAATATGTATGGACGGACATTCTCTCACTGAAGCACACTACACAGTTCTACAGAATTCCGCCTTGGTGGCTCCGTATATGGATGAACACAAGAATTTGCTACGCTCCAAACACCCGGAGCGGTCTGATAACTGGATTACACGTGAACAAACCAGGAGTTTCGCCAGCTGGTTGCAGACACATACCATGCATGACACCTCTATTGAAGATGACATGTACTTGCTGTCCCAGTTACCATCTTCGAATATAATGACTTTCAAAGGGTACGAGATAAATGGTAATACATTTTACACGATAGCCCAAGATAAGAAGAGCACCAACCAAAACAGTGGTGTCCGCTTTGATGCAGAAACCAAGACAGGCAAGGAAACATATTATGGTTATATACAAGACATATGGGAACTTGACTATCGACGTGGTTTGAAGGTCCCTTTGTTTCGGTGCAAATGGGTCAATATGACACGAGGCGGGGTAACGGAAGACCCGCAGTACGGAATGACAACAGCGGATCTCAACAATCTTGCGTATGCAGACGAACCATTCGTCCTAGCCAATGATGTGGCACATGTTTTCTATGTGAAGGACATGTCTACGAAGCCAAGAAAAAGAAAATATAAGGAAGTGAATGCATCGTACGATGAGCCAAAGCGGCACATAGTTCTTTCTGGGAAGAGAAACATCGTGGGAGTGGATGAAAAGACAGACATGTCAGAAGATTATGAAAAGTTTGATGAAATTGCTCCATTCACAGTGAATATTGACCCGAGCATCCCGTTAGATGATGAAGATTTTCCATGGTTATGGCGCAAAGGGACACACGCGAAGAAAAAGTTTCACACCCAAAGATCTGGGATGTGATCGGCTTCACTATCATCACTTTCTTCTGTGTTTCACACCCAGGAGGGAATCTCTATAATAGTTAGGGTAGTTATGTGTTTTGGCATTTGAAACGCGAAGAAATTTTATGTGCAAACAAATTCTTTCATGCCTTTACTGATTTTTAAAGTTAAGTTATTCACAAACTAGTGATTCACACTAATTTCAAATAATTCAAAATTTAAACTATTCAAATTTGAAAACTACGGGCACTAACAGAAAGTTTGTAATTTTTTGTACCTAAAGCAAAAATATTCACAAAGAAACTCTGAATACACAAAAAACAACTCAAAAATAAATAAAGCAAAAAAATAAAAAAAGCCCGCCTGCTGGGCCAGAGCGGCCTGCATACGACTAGAAACCCAACCTGTTGTTGGGCCAGGATGCAGGCCCGCAAAGGCCCAGTAGGCCCACAGGGCAGCACAAAACATGTAGGCCCAATAGGCCTGCTTTGGAGAGGAGCTCGAGAGAGCTACCGCACGGGGGGTTATAAACCAGTGCGGACGCCCCTCGGCTAGCGAGGTGGGACTAAACTTGCCGCACAACACCTTGCCAGCGCACCCCCTTTAGTACCGGGTGGTGGCTCCAACCGGTACTAAAGGCCCCCCCCTTAGTACCGGTTGGAGCCACCACCCGGTACTAAAGGGTGTGCGGTTCCCGCCGCTTGGCCTGGCCAAAACAGGCCTTTAGTACCGGTTGGTGGCTCCAACCGGTACTAAAGGTCCATCCTATATAACTAAACACTTCAAAAATTTCAGTTTCTCATCTGCTTCTTCTCCTCTGCCCCGTCGCCCGCCGCCCCCGTCTCCATATCCCTCATCGCCGCCCTCGCCGCCCCGTCGCCGTCCCGTCCCCGTCGTCGCCGGCCCGTCGTCCCCGTCGGCCCGTCGTCGTCGCCGCCGCTCGCCGCCCCGTCCCCGTCGTCGCCCGTCGCCATCCCCGTCGCCGCCCCCCGTCGCCTCTCGCCTCGCCGGTGAGCACACACACATACATTTTTTTTTAGTTTTTTAGTTATAGAAATAGTTATACAAATGTTAGAAATTTTTCTTTTTAGTTATAGAAATAGTTAGTTATATAGCATTGTTAGAAATGTTATAGAAAAGTTAGAATTGTTAGAAATTTTTCTGTTTTTTAGTTATAGAAATAATTATAAAGAAGTTAGAAATTTTTCTTTCTTTAGTTATAGAAATATTAGAAATGTTATACAAATGTTAGTTATATATATAGAAATGTTATAATTTTTTTTTCTGTTTTTAGTTATAGAAATATTAGAAATGTTATAGAAATGGTAGTTATATAGCATTGTTAGAAATGTTATAGGAATGTTAGTTATATAGAAATGTTAGAAATTTTAGTTATCAAAATCCAATCATTAAAAAAATGTTACTTTTTGCGGGCATATAGCTAGTATTTGTTCTCGACGATGCCCGGCCCGCATCCTCGCCGTCGACCCGTCCGCGACGACGTCCGGCTGACCCATGTCCGGGACTGGGCTCCGCCGGGCTGGCACTAGGAGGTGTTGCCTGGAGGGGCGTGCCGCTTGATGAGGAACCCGACCCTGGTCGTCGACCCTGATCTCGTTTGGTGGCGTTCGCGTGGGCTAGTTTCGGTGCGGAGGGAGCCGGCCTCGCCGAAGGTGGTACGTCGCCGTGTCAGGGAGGAGGACGAGCATGTCCATCGCTACATGGTTGCGTTAGAGGGCGGCAGGTTCTCCAATACCTGGCAGTTTCTTCAGGGATCTCACTTCAGCTATGATCCTGTGAGGGTTCCTTCTCTTTGGGTGTCCACCGCCCGCGCCGCATGATCCGACGATGTATTCAAGATTATATATTATTCGAGATGATGTACTCGAGATTATATCTATTATTCGAGATGATGTATTCGAGATTATATCTATTATTCGAGACGACGTATTCGAGATTATATTCGATGATGCTTATTATGTAGTATGATTGATTCAGTTTTTCCTTATTAATTGATTGCATCCATGCATTGTAATTTGAATATATTTCTTTTGGATTAGTTAAACAAAACCTATGGCGGACAATACCGGTAGAGAGGGAGAAGATGCCCTGTTCAATATCATACGCAATCCTCGCGGGCCAGATGATGATCAGAATGAAGAAGATTATGACGGCTCTGAATATCTAAACAACACCGGGGAGGGTGATATGATATTCGATCGCGACGACTGAATTGATGAGGTCATGAACTATGAACATGACGAAGAAAATGTTGATCTTGAAACAACAAAGACCGGCGAGGTATATATATTTATATAAGCAGACATCTGGTGATCATCACATGTTTTAAATGACTTGAAGATATATTAACAAATCGATCTTTCTTGTTTCAGCCATCCGGATCGAGCAAATCTTCAGGCAACAGGACGAAACGAGGCCCGAACAAAAAGTTGAAGGAGGGCGTAAAGTACAATATTGAGGCAATCAGACCTAATGGCGAACCATTCGCGCCTAAGAAGATTGCGGACAAGTTCGTTCGTCAGTGCAGAGTTCTTGTGAAGGACCAACTCCCGATCTCCCTTCAAGAATGGAGAGAGCCAGCAAAGCCACGTCCAGGAGTTACAGACAAAAACATTTGCTTTGGGAAACGCTCATGGAACATTTCACCCTACCAGATCATTTCACAGATGCAGATGTGGAGAAAGTCAAGGACGCTGCTCTTAGGAAGATGGCAGTTGCATTCAAGAACCACAAGATTCGTGAATGGGCCAAGTACGTCAACGGAGGAAGGAAGACTCCAGTATTCGAGGGAACACTAGAGAACCAAAGTGCTCATTGGGACGATTTCGTGAAATTCAAGGATTTATAATTATCTAAGGAACGGTCGAGAATAAACAAGGCCAATGCTGCAAAAAAGGATAAGTTCCATAAGCTGGGGCCAGGTGGCTATGTGGCGGGAATGCCTAAGTGGGATAAGTCTGAGAAAGAGATGCTGGATGCAGGTGTCACTCCAGAAACATTGAGCTGGCCCCCCAGGTGCAGGACTTGGTTCTATGCGCATGGGGGGAGTTGGACCCGAAGACAGGCAAAGTTTCGAAGAAGGCATGTCTGGACGGAGCCGAAGATAAGCTACTTGTTGCAATAGAAGAGGCTCGATCCGGGTTGTTTGAGCCCAACAGAGAGAACGACGAGCTTACGCGTGCCCTGGGAAATCCTGAACACCCGGGAAGAACACGAGGCATGGGCGCTATTCCGTGGTATGAGGGGTTTTCGAACTGGAACACCGACTACAGAACCCATGCGAGAAATAAGATTGTGGAGGAGAAGAAGAGGAAGATGGAGGAGGAGCAGAGGAAGCTAGACTATGAACGCCTTCAAGGCCTAAAATCAGCGCACGCGGACTTGGCAATCAAATTCCAGCGGCAGCAGGAGCAGATCGACTCACTTAGCCAGCAAAGGGGGTCTCAGCAGCTAGC
Organism: Triticum urartu; assembly: GCF_003073215.2. Taxonomy (NCBI): domain Eukaryota; kingdom Viridiplantae; phylum Streptophyta; class Magnoliopsida; order Poales; family Poaceae; genus Triticum; species Triticum urartu. The sequence continues at coordinate 137,603,762 of NC_053027.1, read as the reverse complement.
GGATGATCCACCAATGGATAGCACCGTCCCATCCATGCCGAGAAGCAACGTGGGTTCTGCCCCGGGCGACGCATTGCTGCATAGCTACCCAGTGGATGACATCATGGAGAACACTAACTGCGAGTTACACTTCAAAATGAAGAACATATCCATGAAGGTGGCGGACGCCCTTGCTTTTACAAATCCCCCCGAGGCAACCTTCCATTGCAACCCGATTCCAGCGGGCTATGCTCGTGTCTTGGTTGATGAGGTGGTGGACCAATATTCGGGGCTAGAGCTTGACATTCCTGGAGGTGACGATGAGCACACACTAGGAGAGACCAACCATCGTATCATCCTATGGAGAAAGGATTGCATCATCTTTCGAAGGCCACCGACACCACGTCATCCGACTCCTCGTCGCAGTCTGCCACCGAGTCAGCAGACTCCCGCTCCTCCAAGTCCACCAACGCGTCAGGACACTCCTCCTCTAAGTCCGGCACAGCTTCAGGCCACTCCTCCTCCAAGTCCGGCAAAGCGTCAGGCCACTCCTCCTCCAAGTCCGGCACAGCTTCAGGCCACTCCTCCTCCAAGTCTGGCACAACTTCAGGCCACTCCTCCTCCTCCAACTCAGCCACGTCAGCCGTCTTTGCCGCCTCAGCAATCACGGAAGAGAGCCGCCTCAGCTATGGCGCGTAGCGGTACAAGTCGAGGTAGTACTGCAGGTACAGGCGGAGGCAAGCGATTTCAATATGGTCCAAGCCTCGCGCCTCTTCCGCAGAGGCCTTACGACAAGTCCGAGGAGGAAAACGTAGCCATATCGAAGGCCGAGGAGGAAGCCCATTTTGCACCGAAACCGCCACCGCCGCCAAGGGAGAAAGTGCCTGTGGAAAACATTGACCACTTCATTCGTATGGCTAGACCACCAGCTCCCAAGCCTGTTGACACAGACTATGAGCGCAACCTCAGGAAGTTAAATCGAGCACGTCTACAGAAAGAGGTGAGCTCGAGCTCGAGCAAATCAGCTGGCAAAAGGAGCGGTAAAACCGTTCCCCAGCTAGGAGAACAGGCGGTGCAATCAATGCCCCAGCTTGTTGTGCCAACAACACATGAGAGTAGGCTCGCCCAATATTATTGTGGGCAAACCGTTAACGTTCCCGGGGTGGGTGATGTGGTAATAACCGAGGAGCATATTGCGCAGGCTGAATCGATCGGTATCACTGTTGGACAACTCCTCGATATCGAGCCCATGTCTCCGACTAGAGAGGAGGAAATAAAACGGAAATATACCCGGGGCCAACCTTTGGTCGAGCCAGAGGAGGTCAATAAGCTCCCAACGAGAATGTATGAATTGCATCAATGGTACATGGACATTACCAAGATTTCCAATCGAGAGTCCCTCATGGTGAATGTCAACAAGGAGCATTACTACCATGAGAAAGCTGTGACCGTTGAGTATTCAGAACTATTTCAGCTATACAATAAAGACGCACTCGACAAATATATCGTCAGTTGCTATTGTCTGTAAGTGATCTCTTTCTGTAATTTAAGTCTCAAGCTAGCTGTAGTGATCATTTTGATCAATCATTACCTATAATTATCCTCACTATATTCTTTTCTGTGGTATTATGCAGGATGAAGATTTATGAAATGAAAAAAGGTGGACGCTATGGCATTGGGTTCGTTGACCCAAATACCATTAATGAATACACATGGAAAATAGATCCATATCATGAAAAAAGTGTAGAGGAAAGCATGCTACAGTTCTTCAAGGAAATCAAATACAATGAAGATATACTACTTCCTTACAACTTCCAGTGAGTCACACTATCTTGTACTACAAATTCTGTTTTCCCTATTAGCTATAGCTACATGTTTTTGCTTACATATGCCCGCTTAATTAAGACATGCAAACGTGTGTGCATGCATATTTCACTGTATCTTGTTAATCATTAAAGTTGATGAAGGAACAGTTGAAGTACTAGACTCACTACTTCAGAAAGCAAGTGACTACACCATCGTGAAGGGGATAGTCAACAGGTAATTTCACTCATTATTAACTATATCTCGGCCTATTTAATTAGTTTGTCATTTCCTGATAACAACTATTTAATAACCCATTTATTCATTTTCTTTGTCGGCGGGCAGGGCTTGGGCAAAGTTCATCAGGGTCACTCCAGGCCCATGGAAACAAAGTCTGAAATGGTATCGACCCAAGGTAAGTAATTAAGTAGTACTAGCTAGCTGCCATATCTTTAATTATCATGCTTGATTAATTATTATCTGATCAAATTCCATTCTTGTAAAGGCCCTGAAGCAGGCACTGGGGAATGATCTATGTGCATACTACATTTGCGAGAACATTCGCATGATGGCGTCCGAAAGGAGGAAATCTCAAAGACAGGAGTGGGTACGATATCGATTGTTAGAACACCATTCACAATTTATACACCATTATTGATATCTAGTCACACAACTAATACACATGCATATTGATCTCCTTCTTAACAGTTCAAAGAGGTGCGGGACAAGCTCCTAGCACAGGACTGCATAGAAGCAATTCAAGAGGAAATAGCGGGATTTTTGCTCGACCAGGTCATAGATCCCAAAGGAGAATACTATTACCTGCTACTGCCCCCATGAACCACTTCCAATTGTTATCGTGCTCCGAAGGAACCAATTAGCTAGGCTAATGCCACTGGCTCCGAAGGCACCAATTAGGAGAAATTGTATATATATATATATATATACATGTGTGTATATATGTGTGAATTAATTAATGGTGGTTGTGAGACATTCGATGATATATATATATAATGATCGGTTCTACTAGAAATTCTATTTATATATGCATAACGTGTACAATATGTAGTATCGTAAAATACCAGCAAACGAAAAATAATTAAATGGAAAACACAAAATTAAATGAAAAAGAAATCATAAACCCAAACCCCCCCAACATTTTAATACCGGTTGGTGACACCAACCGGTACTAAAGGGCTCCCTGCCCCCGAAGCTGGCTCGTGTCACGTGGTTTCCCTTTAGCACCGGTTCATGCTGAACCGGTACTAAAGGGGGGGCTTTAGTGCCTACATTTTAGCGCCGGTTACCAAACCGGCACTAAAGGGCCTTACGAACCGGTGCTATTGCCCGGTTCTGCACTAGTGCGGGTATATATTATATATCTTATACCTAATACATGTGATGACTAAAGGCGGGTCGACTCGTAGAGTACCCGCGAGTGATTCACGGATTGGGGGCTGAAAGGACCTTTGTCCCGACGGCCCTCTGGGTGGATCTTTGTGGCGGAGCGACAGGGCAGGCGAAGACCACCTAGGAGAGAGGTGGGCCTGGCCCTGGTCGGCGTTCGTGGTTACTTCAAGGTAACACACTTAACGAGATCTTGGTATTTGATCTGAGTCTGGCCACTGGCCTATACGCACTAACCAATTATGCGGGAACAGTTATGGACACTCGACGTCATGGTATCAGCCAAAGCCTTCGTGACGTCAGTGACTGAGCGGCGCGTGCCGAGTTGGACCGCGTAACGTAACTTCCTTTGTAATGGAGGTTGCTAGGTCTGCTCTCCGGCCGCCCATGCAACGTGCAGGGGTGCAATGGGCGATGGGCCCAGACCCCTGCGCGCATAGGATTTAGACCGGTGTGCTGACCTCTCTGTTGTGCCTAGGTGGGGCTGCGACGTGTTGATCTTCCGAGGACGGGCATGACCCAAGAAAGTGTGTCTGGACAAAGGGGATCAAGCGTGTTGGGAAATGTGGTGCACCCCTGCAGGGAAGTTTATCTATTCGAATAGCCATGATCTTCGGTAACAGGACGACTTGGAGTTGTACCTTGACCTTATGACAACTAGAACCGGATACTTAATAAAACACACCCTTCCAAGTGCCAGATACAACCGGTGATCGCTCTCTCACAGGGCGACGAGGGGAGGATCATCGGTTAGGATTATGCTATGTGGTGCTACTTGGTGAACTTACCATCTACTCTCTTCCTCAGTTGCAAGATGGAGGATACCAGAAGCGAAGTCTTCGATAGGACTAGCTACCCCCCTCTTATTCTGGCATTCTGCAGTCCAGTCCTCATATGATACCCCTTTTCCAATTGATACCAATGCATACATATGTAGTGTAGCTCCTTGCTTGCGATTACTTTGGATGAGTACTCACGATTGCTTTGTTCCCCCTTTCCCCCCTTCCTATACCCGATTGCCGCGACCAGAAGATGGAGCCCAGGAGCCAGACGCCACCGTCGACGATGACTCCTACTACACTGGAGGTGCCTACTACTACGTGCAGCCCGCTGACGACGACCAGGAGTAGTTTAGGTGGATCCCAGGCAGGAGGCCTGCGCCTATTTCGATTTGTATCCCAATTTGTGCTTGCCTTCTTAAGGAAAACTTGTTCAACTTATGTCTGTACTCAGATATTGTTGCTTCCGCTGACTCGTCTATGATCGAGCTCTTGTATTCGAGCCCTCGAGGCCCCTGGCTTGTAATATGATGCTTGTATGACTTATTTTATTTGTAGAGTTGTGTTGTGATATCTTCCCGTTAGTCCTTGATCTTGATCGTACACGTTTGCGTGTATGATTCGGGGGCGTCACATCCACACTTTGGGCGCGACCTATGAGGGCCGGCCTCCTCCTCCCTCCATCCTTTATATACGTGGCCAGGGGCACCCCATAGACACACAAGTTGATCATTGATCTCTTAGCCGTGTGCGGTGCCCCCCTCCACCATAATCCACCTCGGTCATATCATAGCGGTGCTTAGGCGGAGCCCTGCGTCGGTAGCATCATCATCACCATCATCACGCCGTCATGCTGACGGAACTCTCCCTCGAAGCTCTGCTGGATTGGAGTTCGTGGGACATCACCGAGCTGAACGTGTGCTGAACTCAGAGGTGCCGTACGTTCGGTACTTGGATTGGCCAGATCGTGAAGACATACGACTACATGGACCGCGTTCTCATAACGCTTCCGCTTACGGTCTACGAGGGTACGTAGACGATACTCTCCCCTCTCGTTGCTATGCATCACCATGATCTTGCGTGTGCGTAGGAATTTTTTTGAAATTACTGCGTTCCCCAACAGTGGCATCCGATCTAGGTTTATGCGTAGATGTAATATGCACGAGTAGAACACAAAGGAGTTGTGGGTGTGGGTATATACATATTTCTTGCCGTCACTAGTTGATTCTTGATTCAGCGGCATTGTGGGATGAAGCGGCCCAGACCGACATTACGCGTACGCTTACGCGAGACTGGTTCTACCGACGTGCTTCGCACAGAGGTGGCTAGTAGATGTCTATTTCTCCAGCTTTAGTTGAATCAGATTCAATGAACATGGTTCTTTCTGAAGATCAAAAAGCAATCACTATACCGCGTTGTGGTTTTTGATGCGTAGGTAAGAATGGTTCTTGCTCAGCCCGTAGCAGTGACGTAAAACTTGCAACAACAAAGTAGAGGACGTCTAACTTGTTTTTGCAGGGCATGTTGTGATATGATATGGTCAAGACGTGATGAGATATAAATTTTTGTATGAGATGATCATGTTTTGTTAAAGTTATCAGCAACTGGCAGGAGCCTTATGGTTGTCTCTTTATTGCATAAGATGCAAGTGCCATGTAATTGCTTTACTTTATCGCTATGCGATAGCAATAGTTGCAAAAGCAATAGCTGGTGAGACGACCATGTGACGACACGTTGATAAAATATCAAGATGATGGAGATCATGGTGTCATGCTGGTAACAATGAAGTATTCATGCTATTATAGATCAAGATAGTGATTGACAGAGTTCTTGATATGTCTCCAACGTATCTATAATTTATGAAGTATTCATGCTATTATATTATCTGTTTTGGATGTTTATGGGCTTTACTAAACACTTCTATATTATTTTTGGGACTAACCTATTAACCCGAGGCCCAACCCAAATTGATGTTTTCTTGCCTATTTCAGTGTTTCGAAGAAAAGGAATATCAAACGGAATGAAACCTTCGGGAGAGTTATTTTTGGAACAGAAGCAATCCAGGAGACTTGGAGTAGACGTCAGGGAAGCTTCAAGGAAGCCACGAGGCAGGGAGGCGCGCCCTACCCTCTGGGCGCCCCCACCCTCGTGGGCCCCTCGTGGCTCCCCTGACCGACTTCTTTCGCCTATATATGTCCATATACCCTAAAAACATCGAGGAGTAGAATAGATCTGGAGTTCCGCCTCTAGAAGCCTCCGTAGCCACCGAAAACCAATCTAGACCCGTTCCGTCACCCTGCCGGAGGGGGGATCCCTCTCCGGTGGCCATCTGCATCATCCCGGCGCTCTCCATGATGAGGAGGGAGTAGTTCACCCTCGGGGCTGAGGGTATGCACCAGTAGCTATGTTTTTGATCTCTCTCTCTCTCTCTCTATCGTGTTCTTGAGTTGGCACGATCTTGATGTATCGCGAGCTTTGCTATTATATTTGGATCTTATGATGTTTCTCCCCCTCTACTCTCTTGTAATGGATTGAGTTTTCCCTTTGAAGTTACCTTATCGGATTGAGTCTTTAAGGATTTGAGAACACTTGATGTATGTCTTGCATGTGCTTATCTGTGGTGACAATGGGATATCACGTGATCCACTTGATGTATGTTTTGGTGATCAACTTGCGAGTTCTGTGACCTCGTGAACTTATGCATAGGGGTTGGCACATGTTTTCGTCTTGACTCTCCGTTAGAAACTTTGGGGCACTCTTTGAAGTTTGTTGTGTTGGTTGAATAGATGAATCTGAGATTGTGTGATGCATATCGTATAACCATACCCACGGATACTTGAGGTGACATTGGAGTATCTAGGTGACATTAGAGTTTTGGTTGGTTTGTGTCTTAAGGTGTTATTCTAGTACGAACTCTATGATAGATTGAACGGAAAGAATAGCTCTGTGTTATTTTACTACAGACACTTGAATAGATCAATCAGAAAGGATAACTTTGAGGTGGTTTCGTACACTACAATAATCTCTTCGTTTGTTCTTCGCTATTAGTGACTTCGGAGTGACTCTTTGTTGCATGTTGAGGGATAGTTATATAATCCAATTATGTTATTATTGTTGAGAGAACTTGCACTAGTGAAAGTATGAACCCTAGGCCTTGTTTCAACACATTGCAATACCGTTTTAGCTCACTTTTATCATTATTTACCTTGCTGTTTCAGATTACAAAAACCTATATCTATCATCCATATTGCACTTGTATCACCATCTTTTCGCCGAACTAGTGCACATATACAATTTACCATTGTATTGGGTGTGTTGGGGACACAAGAGACTCTTTGTTATTTGGTTGCAGGGTTGTTTGAGAGAGACCATCTTCATCCTATGCCTCCCACAGATTGATAAACCTTAGGTCATCCACTTGAGGGAAATTTGCTACTGTCCTACAAACCTCTGCACTTGGAAGCCCAATAACGTCTACAAGAAGAAGGTTGTGTAGTAGACATCAAGCAGTTTCTGGCGCCGTTGCCAGGGAGGTTAGTGCTTGAAGGTATATCTTTAGATCTTGCAATCGAATCTTTTAGTTTCTTGTTTTATCACTAGTTTAGTTTATAAAAGAAAACTACAAAAAATGGAATTGAGGGTGCCTCATATGCTTCATCTTTTTAGTATCTTTCATGAGAATAAGGATTCCGATAATTGTGCTCAATTGCTAGAGGAATAATGTATTAGAATGTTTGGCACTAATTTTTTGAATGATAAGCATGATTGCAATGTTGTTAGTATGAACTCTATGAATATCCATAGTACTAATGATTATTGCACTAGTCATGATGAAAATATCACTTATAAGCATGTCAATTTTTGTGGAGTGCATAGAATTTTCAAGTACACACCAAATAGGGAAGATAGATTTTGCAAGAGGCATAAGTATTTGTAAACTAAATGATTGCAAGAAAGGCTAGATGTTTGTGCTAAAAAATTAAACTTTCTTAGCCGTACTTGTGAACTTTGCAATGAACGTGGTCATTTAAGTCTCCAATGCAAATTGTTTCATGATCGAATTGTGCCCAAGAATTGTGATGACTTGATTTCCCTTGCATATCATAATGAACTTAGTTTGCTTTTGTGTTATGAAGAAATGAAATGTATAACTAAGGATCTTCCAGAATTTGTCCTTGATAAAGTTCTTGATTTTGATCTAGAAGAAATTTTTATGTATTGTGCGGTGAATTGCATTGAAAATCTTTATATTGCCAATTACATAGAGAAAATAAAACAAAGAGAAGATGAAGAGAATACTAATGAAAGGGAAGAGACTTCCCAATATCCTTGTATTATTTCTTATGATGAATCAGATAACGAGGAGGAGCCTTCTATCCAACCAATCTCATCAATAAGGAGCTCAAAAAAGAGGGTTAAACCCACACATGATGTGAAGAAGAAAAAGAAAAGACGGAGAAGCAAAGGTAGAAAGGTATCCCTCCCAAATGATGTTGCTCCTATTACTCATTGTGATGATGATAATTGCTATACTATTGGTGCTATCCATACTGTTAATGATGAGAGTGATTATGCTTATGATATGAAAAGGGCCAAGATTGGTGATGCTATGTTTGATGAGAATGACAAGTTTGAGAATATATTTGCTATAATTAATATTTGTCCCAAGCTTGGGGATGCTATGTTTAATGAAGATGATATTTTTAGCCTCCCAAGTTTTGATATGCAAATTTGTTATGATGATAGCATGCCTCCTACTTATGATGATTATATTGATGAAAGTGGGTTTGGAAGAGTGTAAACTCTAGGAAGTAGTAATCCCACTATTTTGGAGGATGTTGAATCTTGTTGTGATAATTATGAAAGTGGATTTGAAGAGGTCATGACTTTATTTAGTAATGATTCCACTATCTTGGAAGATGTTTCAATTGATTATGATGAGAACAAAGTTGCTACTTATGATGATTATTGGGATGACACTTATGCTATAAAAAGTAGTGATAATTATATTTATAAAACTTGTCATGATTATGATTACCATTTTTCTGAACATTACTCCTTTAATGTGGAAACAATTTATAGTATTCGAGTTTCTTATGATACTCCCACTATTCCGAATGAGAAGAATTTTGCTTATGTGGAGAGTAATAAAATTTCTATGCTTGTAGATCATGAAAAGAATGCTTTAGGTGTTGTTTATATTGTTGAATTCATTCATGATGCTATTTAAAATTATTATGAGGGAGGAGCATATGCTTGTAGGAATTGCAATAATATCAAGTTTCCTCTCTATGTGCTTAAAGTTTTGAAGTTATGCTTGTTTTGCCTTCTTATGCTAGTTGATTATTGTTCCCATAAATTGTTTGATCACAAAATCCCTGTGCATAGGAAGTGGGTTAGACTTAAATGTTCTAGTCATATTCTTCATGATGCTCTCTTTATGTTTCAATTCTAATCTTTTATGTGAGCATCATTGAAATCATCATGCCTAGCTAGGGGCGTTAAATGTTAGCGCTTGTTGGGAGGCAACCCAATTTTATTTTTGTTCCTGTTTAGTAATAAATAATCTATCTAGAATCTGGTTTAATGTGGTTTTATGTTTTAATTAGTGTTTGTGCCAAGTAGAACCTTTGGGAAGACTTGGGGAAAGTCTTTGCGATCTTGCTACAAAAAACAGAAACTTTAGTGCTCACAAGATTTTCTGCCACTTTTTTACTGGAGTGTGATATTTAGTTAATTCTTTTTGCAGATGATTAATAGATAAATTACTCACGTCCAGAAATTTATTTTATAATTTTTGGAGTTCCAGAAGTATTCTAAACCTACAAATTACTACAGACTGTTCTGTTTTTGACAGATTCTGTTTTTTCGTGTGGTGTTTGCTTATTTTGATGAATCTATGGCTAGTAATAGAGTTTATGAACCATAGAAAAGTTGGAATACAGTAGGTTTAAAAGAAATATAAATAAAGAATGAGTTAATTACAATACCTTGAAGTCGTGGTTTGTTTTCTTTTACTAACGAAGCTCACGAGATTTTCTTTTAAGTTTTGTGTTGTGAAGTTTTCAAGTTTTGGGTAAGGATTTGATGGATTATGGAACAAGGAGTGGAAATTGACTAAGCTTGTGGATTACCAAGGCACCCCAAGGTAAAATACAAGGACAACCAAAATCCTAAGCTTGGGGATTTCCCGGAAGGCATCCCCTCTTTCGTCTTCGTTCATCGGTAACTTTACTTGGAGCTATATTTTTATTCACCACATGATATGTGTTTTGCTTGGAGCGTCATTTTATTTTCTTTTGTTTTGCTTGCTGTTTGAATAAAATACCAAGATCTGAAATTATTAAATGTTAGAGAGTCTTCACATAGTTACATAATTATTCGACTACTCATTGATCTTCACTTATATCTTTTGGAGTAGTTTATCATTTACTTGTGTGCTTCACTTATATCTATGAGTAAATAGTTGAATGATTTCAATATCATAAATCTGAAACTATATATGTTTCATATGCTTATCCCATGGGGAGTAATGACTTCACATATAAGAAGTAGAGGTGGTAAATTTATTGAAGGTTGGCAAACATTGTATTGGTCACTTGAACAATTCATGAAAGAATATTGAGGGAAGAGAGATTTCACATATAAATATACTATCTTTGACATCTTTTGTAATTGTGAGCACTCATTAAAATATGACATGCTAAAAGGTTGATGTTGGACAAGGAAGACAACGTAATGGGTTATGTTTCTTATATCTGAAATAAAGTATATTGTCATGGATCATCCAACATGTTGAGCTTGCCTTTCCCCCTCATGCTAGCCAAATTATTTGCACCAAGTAGAGATACTACTTGTGCTTCCAAACATCCAATAAACCAGTATTGCCATGAGAGTCCACCATACCTACCTATGGATTGAGTAAGATCCTTCTACCTCTTGAGCACTTGCATTGGTTTTCCCTTGAAGAGGAAAGGGTGGTGCAGCAAAGTAGCGTAAGTATTTCCCTCAGTTTTTGAAAACCAAGGTATCAATCCAGTAGGAGGATACGCGCGAGTCCCTCGCACCTACACAAAACAAATAAATCCTCGCAACCAACGCGATAAGGGGTTGTCAATCCCTACACGGTCACTTATAGAGTGAGATCTGAAAGATATGATAAGATAATATTTTTGGTATTTTTATGATAAAGATGCAAAGTAAAATAAAAGCAAAGGAAATAACTAAGTATTTGAAGATTAATATGATAAATATGCAAAGTAAAATAAAAGCAAAGGAAATATCTAATATTTCCTTCCTTCGTATCAATAATTGCACCAATCGTTCTAAGGAAAGGTCTACCAAGAATAATAGGACATGAAGGATTGCAATCTATATCAAGAACGATAAAATCTACGGGCACATAATTCCTATTTGCAACAATAAGAACATCATTAATTCTTCCCATAGGTTTCTTAATAGTGGAATCCGCAAGGTGCAAGTTTAGAGAGCAATCATCAAAATCACGGAAACCTAACAAATCACACAAAGTCTTTGGAATCGTGGAAACACTAGCACCCAAATCACACAAAGCATAGCATTCATGATCTTTAATTTTAATTTTAATAGTTGGTTCCCACTCATCATAAAGTTTTCTAGGGATAGAAACTTCTAACTCAAGTTTTTCTTCATAAGATTGCATCAAAGCATCAACGATATGTTTGGTAAAAGCTTTATTTTGGCTATAAGCATGAGGAGAATTTAGCACGGATTGCAACAAGGAAATACAATCCATCAAAGAGCAGCTATTATAATTAAATTCCTTGAAATCCAAAATAGTAGGTTCATTAACATCAAGAGTTTTGATCTCTTCAATCCCATTTTTATCAAATTTAGCATCAAGATCTAAAAACTCTGAATTTTTGGAACGCCTTCTAGGTAAAGGTGGGTCATATTCAGTCCCATCATTATCAAGATTCATATTGCAAAACAAAGATTTAATAGGGGACACATCAATAACTTTTAGATCTTCATCTTTATTATCATGGTCTTCCAGCTTAGCGGCCATCTTATTAACTAAGGTAGCCTGCTTATCCGAAACTTCAGCTATTAACTTCTCAAGACAAGCAATTTGGGATCTCAAACCATCAAATTCTTTAGACATATCATCGAGCTCTTTATTCATATAACTCATAAAGCTTTTTTGTTCCTTAAGCTCGTTTCTAAAGAAACTATTATGCTCAAATTGCAAGACCATAAAACTCCTAACGTTGCTTTCGATTTCTTCTAACCTTTTAAGGTGAAGATCACCAAATTGGGGAAGAGCCGTCGTGACAAGCAAGCAATCCAACACACAAGCAAACAAGAAACGGGCAAAAAGAGGCAAATAGAGAAAGAGAGGGAGGATAGAGAGAGAGGGCGAATAAAATGGCAAGGGTGAAGTGGGGGAGAGGAAAACGAGAGGCAAATGGCAAATAATGTAATGCGGGAGATAAGGGTTTGTGATGGGTACTTGGTATGTTTGACTTTTGCGTAGACCTCCCCGGCAACGGCGCCAGAAATCCTTCTTGCTACCTCTTGAGAACTTGCGTTGGTTTTCCCTTGAAGAGGAAAGGGTGGTGCAGCAAAGTAGCTTAAGTATTTCCCTCAGTTTTTGAGAACCAAGGTATCAATCCAGTAGGAGGCTATGCGCGAGTCCCTCGCACCTACACAAAACAAATAAATCCTCGCAACCAATGTGATAAGGGGTTGTCAATCCCTACACGGTCACTTACGAGAGTGAGATCTGATAGATATGATAAGATAATATTTTTGGTATTTTTATGATAAAGATGCAAAGTAAAATAAAAGCAAAGGAAATAACTAGGTATTGGAAGATTAATATGATGAAGATAGACCCGGGGGCCATAGGTTTCACTAGTGACTTCTCTCGAGAGCATATGTATTATACGGTGGGTGAACAAATTACTGTTGAGCAATTGACATAATTGAGCATAGTTATGAGAATATCTAGGTATGATCATGTATATAGGCATCACGTCCGAGACAATTAGACCGACTCCTACCTGCATCTACTACTATTACTCCACACATTGACCTCTATCCAGCATGCATCTAGAGTATTAAGTTTAAGAGAACAGAGTAACACTTTAAGCAAGATGACATGATGTAGAGGGATAAACTCATGCAATATGGTGAAAACCCCATCTTGTTATCCTCGATGGCAACAATACAATACGTGCCTTGCTGCCCCTACTGTCACTGGGAAAGGACACCGCAAGATTGAACCCAAAGCTAAGCACTTCTCCCATTGCAAGAAAGATCAATCTAGTAGGCCAAACCAAACTGATAATTTGAAGAGGCTTGCAAAGATAACCAATCATACATAAAAGAATTCAGAGAAGATTCAAATATTGTTCATAGATAAACTTGATCATAAACCCACAATTCATCGGTCTCAACAAACACACCGCAAAAGAAGATTACATCGAATAGATCTCCACAAGAGAGGGGGAGAACTTTGTATTGAGATCCAAAAAGAGAGAAGAAGCCATCAAGCTACTAACTATGGACCCGTAGGTCTGAGGTGAACTATTCACACTTCATCGGAGAGGCTATGGTGTTGTGTAGAAGCCCTCCGTGATTGATGCCCCCTCTGGCGGAGCTCCGGAATAGGCCCCAAGATGGGATCTCGTGGATACAGAAAGTTACAACGGTGGAATGAGGGTTTTGGCTCCGTATCTGATCATTTGGGGGTACGTAGGTCTATATAGGAGGAAGAAGTACGTCGGTGGAGCAACAGGGGGCCCACGAGGGTGGAGGGGGGGCCGGGGGGGGGGGGGGTAGGCGCCCCCCGACTTCGTGGCCTCCCTATTGTTTGCTTGACGTAGGGTCCAAGTCTCCTGGATCTTGTTCGTTCCAAAAATCACGTTCCCAGAAGGTTTCATTCCGTTTGGACTCCATTTGACATTCCGTTTCTTCGAAACCCTAAAATAGGCAAAAAAACAACAATTCTGGGCTGGGCCTCCGGTTAGTAGGTTAGTCCCAAAAATAATATAGAAGTGGATAATAAAGCCCAATAATGTCCAAAACAGTAGATAATATATCATGGAGCAATCAAAAATTATAGATACGTTGGAGACGTATCAAGCATCCCCAAGCTTAATTCCTGCTCGTCCTCGAGTAGGTAAATGATAAAAACAGAATTTTTGATGTGGAGTGCTACTTGGCATAATTTCAATGTAATTCTTCTTAATTGTGGTATGAATATTCAGATCCGAAAGATTCAAGACAAAAGTTCAATGTTGACATAAAAATAATAATACTTCAAGCATACTAACTAAGCAATTATGTCTTCTCAAAATAACATGGCCAGAGAAAGTTATCCCTACAAAATCATATAGTCTGGCTATGCACTATCTTCACCACACAAAGTATTTAAATCATGCACAACCCCGATGACAAGCCAAGCAATTGTTTCATACTTTTGATGTTCTCAAACTTTTTCAATCTTCACGCAATATATGAGCGTGAGCCATGGACATAGCACTTTACGTGGAATAGAATGGTGGTTGTGGAGAAGACAAAAAGGGAGAAGATAGTCTGACATCAACTAGGCGTATCAACGGGCTATGGAGATGCCCATCAATAGATATCAATGTGAGTGAGTAGGGATTGCCATGTAACGGATGCACTAGAGCTATAAGTATATGAAAGCTGAAAAAGAAACTAAGTGGGTGTGCATCCAACTTGCTTGCTCATGAAGACCTAGGGCATTTTGAGGAAGCCCATCATTGGAATATACAAGCCAAGTTCTATAATGAAAAATTCCCACTAGTATATGAAAGTGATAACAAAGGAGACTCTCTACTATGAAGATCATGGTGCTACTTTGAAGCACAAGTGTGGTAAAGGATAGTAGCATTGTCCCTTCTCTCTTTTTCTCTCATATTTTTTATATTTGGGCCTTTTCTCTTTTTTATGGCCTCTTCTTTTTTTTCATTTGGAGTCTCATCCCGACTTGTGTGGGAATCATAGTCTCCATCATCCTTTCCTCACTTGGGACAATGCTCTAGTAATGATGATCATCACACTTTTATTTTCTTACAACTCAAGAATTACAACTCGATAATTAGAACAAGATATGACTCTATATGAATGCTTCCGGCGGTGTACCGGGATATGCAATGACTCATGAGTGACATGTATGAAAGAATTATGAACGGTGGCTTTGCCACAAATACAATGTCAACTACATGATCATGCAAAGCAATATGACAATGATGGAGCGTGTCATAGTAAATGGAACGGTGGAAAGTTGCATGGCAATTTATCTCGGAATGGCTATGGAAATGCCATGATAGGTAGGTATGGTGGCTGTTTTGAGGAAGGTATATGGTGGGCGTATGATACCGGCGAAAGGTGTGCGGTATTAGAGAGGCTAGCAATGGTGGAAGGGTGAGAGTGCGTATGATCCATGGACTCAACATTAGTAATAAAGAACTCATATACTTATTGCAAAAATCTACAAGTTATCAAAGCAAAGTATTACGCGCATGCTCCTAGGGGGATAGATTGGTAGGAAAAGACCATCGCTCTTCCCCAACCGCCACTCATAAGGAAGACAATCAATAAATAAATCATGCTCCGACTTCATCACATAATGGTTCACCATACGTGCATGCTACGGGAATCACAAACTTTAACATAAGTATTTCTCAAATTCACAACTACTCAACTAGCATGGCTCTAATATCACCATCTCCATATCTCAAAACAATTATCAAGTATCAAACTTCTCATAGTATTCAACACACTTATAAGAGAATTTTATTATTAATCTTGTATACCTAGCATATTAGGATTATTTAAGAAAATTACCATGCTATTTAAGACTCTCAAAATAATCTAAGTGAAGCATGAGAGATCAATAGTTTCTATAAAACAAATCCACCACCGTGCTCTAAAAGATATAAGTGAAGCACTAGAGCAAAATTATATAACTCAAAAGATATAAGTGAAGCACATAGAGTATTCTAATAATTTCCGAATCATGAGTGTTTCTCTCAAAAGGTGTGTACAGCAAAGATGATTGTGGTAAACTAACAAATAAAGACTCAAATCATACAAGACGCTCCAAGCAAAACACATATCATGTGGTGAATAAAAATATAGCTCCAAGTAAAGTTACCGATAGAAGTAGACGAAAGAGGGGATGCCTTCCAGGGAATCCCCGAGCTTTGGCTTTTAGGTGTCCTTAGATTATCTTGGGGGTGCCATGGGCATCCCCAAGCTTAGGCTCTTGCCACTTCTTGTTACATAATCCATCAAATGTTTACCCAAAACTTGAAAACTTCACAACACAAAACTTAAAGTAGAAAAGCTCCATTAGCGAAAGAAAACAAAAGACCACTTCAAGGTACTGTAATGAACTCATTCTTTATTTATATTGGTGTTAAACCTACTGTATTCCAACTTCTCTATGGTTTATTGTAGCAACCCGACCTCAAACGGTCAAGTCTCTCTGCTTCAGTGTCATCCCTGGATCGGTAATGCTGACACACACAGTACTCGAAGGATTTATAACAGAGTGGCAATCACACACTTATTACATCGAATGTCTCAAAAGAGAACTTATTACAATAAATATGGCTTAGGGCCATCTTATACGATAACAACGGAAGGCTTGGAAGATAAAGTGAGTCCATCAACTCCAACGGCATAGCTAAGCTGCACGGCAACGACCTAACGAACCTTACTCCTCGTCTGAAAAGTCTGCAACATAATACGTTGCAGCCTGAAACGGGTCAGCACATGGAATATGCTGGCAAAGTAGCATAGTAGAGCAAAACAAAATAATGCTATCACTATATGCATATATGGCTGGTGGAAAGCTCTACGGTTAAAGTTTTGCGAAAAGCCGATTTTCCCTACAACAAAGGAATAGATTTTAATTAACTATCATGGTAGTTGAAACATCATTGAGAAGGTTCCTCCAACTCAATCCCAATTAAAAGTAATTATCAACCCAACAATATTAATTTAGAGTGATGAGATACATACGATAATCCAAGTACTAGATACTCAAGATTTGTCCATAACCAGGGACACGGCTAACCATGATTAGTTTATACACTCTGCAGAGGTTTGCACACTTTTCCCCACAAGACTCGATCTCCTCAATTGGAGTTCTCACACTACATGGTGTTTGAGAAATGGATGACCGAGACACAGTCTTTCAGAAGCGTTAACTCTCTACTCCCGATAGTCTATACCACCTACAACCCACTACATGCTAGTCTACCTCTTCAAGAGCTTCACGCAACTTACTCAACTATGCTAGAGCCCATAATAGCTTGTGGCTGCACACGAAAGTTTCTAGCATGAAATATCTCAGTTCCCTTTGAGCCTGGGTGGCGGACCGTAGGATTATCACACGAGTACTCCGGGATATCCTAGGACAACACTGGATTCTCCAGGTGCCCAACAAGCAATCCACCCAGATGTGTATTAAAGTAGCCACCTTAAGTTAACCCTTAATGATAACTCTCACATCTGTCATGAATACACTCAACCAATCCATGTCTACGAGCATAGCATAGCAGTATAAGCAATACGTAGAAGTAACTCCCAAGGGTTTGATAATAACATGACTATAGGTTCTACCTCATCAACTACTTCCCAACCCACATGTTATCAAGTCCTAACCATGCAATGTTTGAGGATTGGAACTAATGCATAAAAACTGGGTGATAAAGGGATATGATCAAAGTGTTACTTGCCTTGCTGATGATCCACAAAACCTAGGGACTCGTAGTAGCACGCTTCGCACTCCAGGTGTTCTATCGCAAACAAACAATAGCATACATAAGCAGTCAAGCAAAGAAGCACGGGTAAATCTCAAATAAGAAGATCTAACCAGAAAGTTCAACATAAGAACTCTGTTTTGCAAAAAGAATCAAATCAAATAGAGCAACGAAACTCAAACGGCGAAAGAAACAAGATCCGTTTACTAATCTGTACTAAAGTCAAATTTTACAGTACCAAAATCTTGTTCAAGTTGGTTAAACACAAAGAGGGTTTCGAGACGAAGATCTAGGCGCTTGAATCGCCTGATTCCGATAAACAAGCGAAAAGATAAACTAAAATGAAAATCGGATCAGAAATCGTGATAAAAAATAATCACGGAAAATCCGAGAAAAAGAAAACTGACGAACAGGCTAACGAACGAATGTTCGCTGTCTGCGGCTAACGAGTGAACACCGTTCGTTAAAACGAACGTACAGACGAACGTCTGCTAAATAAACCAAACCAAGAAAACCGGCGAAACGATCTAAAAAACGAGCCTAGGGTTTTCTAAAAAAACCGAACCGGTTTTAAAAATAAAACTGAACGGCGGCAACGGCGGCTTATACCTCCGGCGAGGTCCGGCGAGGCGGCTCCGGCGAGGTCCGGCTGCGGCGGCGATGGCACGCGGCAGCGCGGCGCTAGGCGGTGGCGGCAAGCGGAGGCGGCAAGCGGGCGGTCCAGGCGGCGGGGCAGTTCGGGAGTGGGGTGGGGTGCGGGGGAGGCATATATAAGGGGGGGGGGGGGTGGGGGGGGGGGGGGGGGCAAGGCGGCGCGGGGAAGGAGTCTCGGCCGGACTCGGCTGTGGCGGCGGCACGGTCTCCTAGAGGGAGACGGCGGCGCGGGGCGGTTGGGCCGGCCTAGCTCGGTTGGGCTTCGGCCCAACCGGGCACTGAAGATTTTTTTAATAATTTCACCGAAATTTAAATAAATCCTAGAAAAATAAATAAAAATCTAAAAATTCCAAAACAAATTTTCACCATCTAAATAAAATACTTAGAACAAGATGAACATTTTCTTGGCCCTAAAATGCAAATTTGAAAAACATGCAATTTTTCTACTTCGAATAAAATATCAATAAACTCCAAATAAAATTCAATATTTGATTTTAATATTTTTCCTCCAATATTTCATTTATTTTGGAGAAGTCATATTATCTCCTCTCATATATTTTAATATGAGAAAAATAATTAAAACCAAAAATCCCCGTTTCAATATTTGATAGAATTCAAATATGAAAACGGCGAGGATTTCGAGGATTCGCGAAACGAAATGCAGTAAAATATGATATGCAGGAATGATCTATGTATAACATTCCAAATTGGAAGTTTGGGATGTTACATTTATAAACTATTTTACTAGCCATAGATTCATTAAAATATGCAAACAACACACGAAAAACAGAATCTCTCAAAAACAGAACAGTCTGTAGTAATCTGTAGCTAGTGCAAGATCTGGAACCCCAAAAATTCTAAAATAAATTGCTGGACGTGAGGAATTTATCTACTAATCATCTTAAAAAAGAATTAACTAAATATCGCTTTCCAAATAAAAATGGAAGCAATTCTCGTGAGTGAGTGCTAAAGTTTCTGGTTTTTACAGCAAGATTAACAAGACTTTCCCCAAGTCTTCCCAACGGTTCTACTTGGCACAAAACCTAATTAAACACAAAAAACACAACCAAAACAGAGGCTAGATAAATTATTTATTACTAAACAGGAGCAAAAAGCAAGGAATAAAAATAAAATTGGTTGCCTCCCAACAAGCGCTATCGTTTAACGCCCCTAGCTAGGCATAAAAAGCGAGGATAGATCTAGGTTTTGCCATCTTTGGTAGGCAATCAATAAGTGGCTCTCATAATAGATTCATAAGGTAATTTAATTTTCTTTCTAGGAAAGTGTTCCATGTCTTTCCTTAACAGAACTTAGAATCTAATATTTCCTTCCTTCATATCAATAATTGCACCAATCGTTCTAAGGAAAGGTCTACCAAGAATAATAGGACATGAAGGATTGCAATCTATATCAAGAACGATAAAATCTACGGGCACATAATTCCTATTTGCAACAATAAGAACATGATTAATTCTTCCCATAGGTTTCTTAATAGTGGAATCCGCAAGGTGCAAGTTTAGAGAGCAATCATCAAAATCACGGAAACCTAACAAATCACACAAAGTCTATGGAATCATGGAAACACTAGCACCCAAATCACACAAAGCATAGAATTCATGATCTTTAATTTTAATTTTAATACTTGGTTCCCACTCATCATAAAGTTTTCTAGGGATAGAAACTTCTAACTCAAGTTTTTCTTCATAAGATTGCATCAAAGCATCAACGATATGTTTGGTAAAAGCTTTATTTTGGCTATAAGCATGAGGAGAATTTAGCACGGATTGCAACAAGGAAATACAATCCATCAAAGAGCAGCTATTATAATTAAATTCCTTGAAATCCAAAATAGTAGGTTCATTAACATCAAGAGTTTTGATCTCTTCAATCCCATTTTTATCAAATTTAGCATCAAGATATAAAAACTCCTAATTTTTGGAACGCCTTCTAGGTAAAGGTGGATCATATTCAGTCCCATCATTATCAAGATTCATATTGCAAAACAAAGATTTAATAGGGGAGACATCAATAACTTTTAGATCTTCATCTTTATTATCATGGCCTTCCGGCTTAGCGGCCATCTTATTAACTAAGGTAGCCTACTTATACGAAACTTCAGCTATTAACTTCTCAAGACAAGCAATTTGGGATCTCAAACCATCAAATTCTTTAGACATATCATCGAGCTCTTTATTCATATAACTCATAAATCTTTTTTTTCCTTAAGCTCGTTTCTAAAGAAACTATTATGCTCAAATTGCAAGACCATAAAACTCCTAACGTTGCTTTCGATTTCTTCTAACCTTTTAAGGTGAAGATCACCAAATCGGGGAAGAGCCATCGTGACAAGCAAGCAATCCAAGACACAAGCAAACAAGAAACGGGCAAAAAGAGGCAAATAGAGAAAGAGAGGGAGGATAGAGAGAGAGTGGGCGAATAAGACGGCAAGGGTGAAGTGGGGGAGAGGAAAACGAGAGGCAAATGGCAAATAATGTAATGCGGGAGATAAGGGTTTGTGATGGGTACTTGGTATGTTTGACTTTTGCGTAGACCTCCCCGGCAATGGCGCCAGAAATCCTTCTTGCTACCTCTTGAGCACTTGCGTTGGTTTTCCCTTGAAGAGGAAAGGGTGGTGCAGCAAAGTAGCGTAAGTATTTCCCTCAGTTTTTGAGAACCAAGGTATCAATCCAGTAGGAGGCTATGCGCGAGTCCCTCGCACCTACACAAAACAAATAAATCCTCGCAACCAATGCGATAAGGGGTTGTCAATCCCTACACGGTCACTTACGAGAGTGAGATCTAATAGATATGATAAGATAATATTTTTGGTATTTTTATGATAAAGATGCAAAGTAAAATAAAAGCAAAGGAAATAACTAAGTATTGGAAGATTAATGTGATGAAGATAGACCCCGAGGCCATAGGTTTCACTAGTGGCTTCTCTCGAGAGCATATGTATTATACGGTGGGTGAACAAATTACTGTTGAGCAATTGACAAAATTGAGCATAGTTATGAGAATATCTAGGTATGATCATGTATATAGGCATCACGTCCGAGGCAAGTAGACCAACTCCTGCCTGCATCTACTACTATTACTCGACACATCGACCGCTATCCAACATGCATCTAGAGTATTAAGTTCAAGAGAACGAAGTAATGCTTTAAGCAAGATGACATGATGTAGAGGGATAAACTCATGCAATATGA
Source organism: Triticum urartu (assembly GCF_003073215.2). Classification (NCBI taxonomy): domain Eukaryota; kingdom Viridiplantae; phylum Streptophyta; class Magnoliopsida; order Poales; family Poaceae; genus Triticum; species Triticum urartu. Next base: position 137,582,147 of record NC_053027.1, on the reverse strand, counting down.
TGAAAACCCCATCTTGTTATCCTCGATGGAAACAATACAATACGTGCCTTGCTGCCCCTACTATCATTGGGAAAGGACACCACAAGATTGAACCCAAAGCTAAGCACTTCTCCCATTGCAAGAAAGATCAATCTAGTAGGCCAAACCAAACTGATAATTCGTAGAGACTTGCAAATATAACCAATCATACATAAAAGAATTCAGAGAAGATTCAAATATTGTTCATAGATAAACTTGATCATAAACTCACAATTCATCGGTCTCAACAAACACACCGCAAAAGAAGATTACATCGAATAGATATCCACAAGAGAGGGGGAGAACTTTGTATTGAGATCCAAAAAGAGAGAAGAATCCATCTAGCTAATAACTATGGACCCGAAGGTCTGAGGTAAACTACTCACACTTCATCGAAGAGGCTATGCTGTTGATGTAGAAGCCCTCCGTGACTGATGCCCCCTCCGGCGGAGCTCCGGAACAGGCCCCAAGATGGGATCTCGTGGATACAGAAAGTTATGGCGGTGGAATTAGGGATTTGGCTCCGTATCTGATCGTTTGGGGGTACGTAGGTATATATAGGAGGAAGAAGTATGTCGGTGGAGCAACATGGGGCCCACGAGGGTGGAGGGCGCGCCTGGGGGGGGTAGGCGCGCCCCCTACCTCATGGCCTCCCTGTTGGTTGCTTGACATAGGGTCCAAGTCTCATGGATCTTGTTCGTTCCAAAAATCACGTTCCCGAAGGTTTCATTCCGTTTGGACTCCATTTGATAATCCTTTTTTTCGAAACCCTAAAATAGGCAAAAAAGCAGCAATTCTGGGCTGGGCCTCCGGTTAGTAGATTAGTCCCAAAAATAATATAAAAGTGGATAATAAAGCCCAATAATGTCCAAAACAGTAGATAATATAGCATGGAGCAATCAAAAATTATAGATACGTTGGAGACGTATCACATCCTTCAATTAAGTTGTCATCGGTGCATGCAATAAAAATGCTCTCTAAATTTGTATGATCTATTAATGTGAAGAAAATAAGCTTTATACGATCTTGTGATGAGGAGGCAATAAAAGCGACGGACTGCATAATAAAGGTCCCTATCACAAGTGGCAATATAAAGTGACGTTCTTTCGCATTAAGATTTTGTGCATCGAACTATAGAAGTGCATGATAACCTCTGCTTCCCTCTGCGAAGGGCCTATCTTTTATTCTTGTCTTATACCTTATGCAAGAGTCATGGTGATCTTCACCTTTCCTTTTTACATTTTATCCTTTGGCAAGCACATTGTGTTAGAAAGATCCTGATATATATATCCAATTGGATGTAAGGCATCATGAACTATTATTGTTGACATTACCCTTGAGGTAAAAGGTTGGGAAGAGAATCTATAAGCCCCTATCTTTCTCTGTGTCTGATTAAAACTTTGAACCCATAAATATCACATGAGTGTTAGCAATTGTGAAAGACTAAATGATAGTTGAGTATGTGAAGGTTGCTGAATTAAAGCTCTGACATAGACCCTTCCTGAAAATAAGATGAATTGTAATTGTTTGATGACTAATACCACGGTTTGTTAGTTTTCAAGAAAGTTTGTGATCTATACTTTAACATGTGAATAGTTTGTTACTTGATCATGAGAAGTTTTATGAGCTGAGCTACTGTTATGATATATAATGATGCTAGAAAAGGTGATTGAAATTATCACTGATCAAACTTGTGCACCTGCTAGCATTCACACTTCATAAATTATTTCTTTTATCATTTACCTACCCGAGGACGAGCAGAAATTAAGCTTAGGGATGCTGATACGTCTCCTACGTATCTATAATTTATGTCATATTCATGCTATTATATTATCTGTTTTGGATGTTTATGGGCTTTACTAAACACTTTTATATTATTTTTGGAACTAACCTATTAACCCGAGGCCTAGCCCAGATTGCTGTTTTCTTGCCTATTTCAGTGTTTTGAAGAAAAGGAATATCAAACGGAGTCTGATAACCCACAAGTATAGGGGATCGCAACAATTTTCGAGGGTAGAGTATTCAACCCAAATTTATTGATTCGACACAAGGGGAGCCAAAGAATATTCTCAAGTATTAGCAGCCGAGTTGTCAATTCAACCACACCTGGAAACTTAATATCTGCAGCAAAGTGTTTAGTAGCAAAGTAATATGATAGTAGTGGTAACGGTAGCAAAAGTAACGATAGAAAAAGTAATGTTTTTAGTATTTTGTAGTGATTGTAACAATAGCAACGGAAAAGTAAATAAGCGGAGAACAATATATGGAAAGCTCGTAGGCAATGGATTAGTGATAGAGAATTATGCCAGATATGGTTCATCATGTAACATTCATAACCTAGAGTGACACAGAGCTAGCTCCAATTCATCAATGTAATGTAGGCATGTATTCCGAATATAGTCATGCGTGCTTATGGAAAAGAACTTGCATGGCATCTTTTGTCCTACCCTCCCGTGGCAGCGGGGTCCTACCGGAAACTAAGGGATATTAAGGCCTCCTTTTAATAGAGTACCGGAACAAAGCATTAGCACATAGTGAATACATGAACTCCTCAAACTACGATCATCACCGGGAGTGGTCCCGATTATTGTCACTTCGGGGTTGCCGGATCATAACACATAGTAGGTGACTATAGACTTGCAAGATAGGATCAAGAACTCTCATATATTGATGAAAACATAATAGGTTCAGATCTGAAATCATGGCACTCGGGCCCTAGTGACAAGCATTAAGCATAGCAAAGTCATTGCAACATCAATCTCAGAACATAGTGGATACTAGGGATCAAACCCTAACAAAACTAACTCGATTACATGATAGATCTCATCTAACCCATCACCGTCCAGCAAGCCTACGATGGAATTACTCACGCACGGCGGTGAGCATCATGAAATTGGTGATGGAGGTTTGTTGATGATGACGATGGCGACGGATTCCCCTCTCCGGAGCCCAGAATGGACTCCAGATCAGCCCTCCCGAGAGGTTTTAGGGCTTGGCGGCGGCTCCGTATCGTAAAACGCGATGAATCCTTCTCTCTTATTTTTTCTCCCCGAAAGTGAATATATAGAGTTGGAGTGGAGGTCGGAGGAGCTCCAGGGGGCCCACGAGGTAGGGGGCGCGTCCAGGGGGGCAGGCGCGCCCCCACCCTCGTGGCTAGGGTGTGGGCCCCCTGGTCTTCATCTTTTGCAAGGATTTTTTATTATTTCCAAAAATACGTTCTGTGAAGTTTCAGGTCATTCCGAGAACTTTTGTTTCTGCACATAAATAACACCATGGCAATTCTGCTGAAAACAGCGTCAGTCCGGGTTAGTTCCATTCAAATCATGCAAGTTATAGTCCAAAACAAGGGCAAAAGTGTTTGGAAAAGTAGATACGACGGAGATGTATCAACTCCCCCAAGCTTAAACCTTTGCTTGTCCTCAAGCAATTCAGTTGATAAACTGAAAGTGATAAGGAAAAACTTTTACAAACTCTGTTTGCTCTTGTTGTTGTAAATATATAAAGCCAGGATTCAAGTTTTCAGGAAAGATTATGAACTAACCATATTCACAATAACATTTAGGTCTCATGTTTACTCATATCAATGGGCATAATCAACTAGCAAGCAATAATAATAAATCTTGGATGACAACACTTTCTCAAAACAATCATAATATGATATAACAAGATGGTATCTTGCTAGCCCTTTCTGAGACCGCAAAACATAAATGCAGAGCTCGTTTAAAGATCAAGGACTGACTAAACATTGTAATTCATGGTAAAAGAGATCCAGTCAAGTCATACTCAATGTAAACTAACACTAATGAATGCAAATGACAGGGGTGCTCTCCAACTGGTGCTTTTTAATAAGAGGATGATGACTCAACATGAAAGTAAATAGATAGGCCCTTCGCAGAGGGAAGCATGGATTTGTAGAGGTGCCAGAGCTCGGTTTTGAAATAGAGGTGAATAGTATTTTGATCGGTATAGTTTCATTGTCAACATAACAACCAAGAGATGGCGATATCTTCTATCCTACACACATTATAGGCGGTTCCCAAACTGAATGGTAAAGTTTATACTCCCTGCCGGTGTCAAAACCGGCGGATCTCGGGTAGGGGGTCCCGAACTATGCGTCTAGGCCGGATGGTAACAGGAGGCAGGGAACACTTTGTTTTACCCAGGTTCGGGCCCTCTCGATGGAGGTAATACCCTACTTCTGCTTGATTAATATTGATAATATGGGTAGTACAAGAGTAGATCTACCACGAGATCAAGGAGGCTAAACCCTAGAAGCTAGCCTATGGTATGATTGTTGTGTATGGAGTTGATTGCCTACGGACTACAACCCTCCAGTTTATATAGACACCGGATAGGATTAGGGTTACATGGAGTCGGTTACAATGGTAGGAGATCTTGAATATCCGCATCACCAAGCTTGCCTTCCACGCCAAGGAAAGTCCCATCCGGACACGGGACGAAGTCTTCAATCTTGTATCTTCATAGTCTAGGAGTCCGGCTGAAGGTATAGTCCGGCTACCCGAACACCCCCTAATCCAGGACTCCCTCAGTAGCCCCTGAACCAGGCTTCAATGACGACGAGTCCGGCGCGCAAATTGTCTTCGGCATTGCAAGGCGGGTTCCTCCTCCAAGTCCTTCATAGAAGATTGTAAACACCAAGAGTAGTGTCCGGCTCTGCAAAATAAGCTTCCACATATTGCCATAGAGAGAATAATATTAACACAAATCAAATCTGCTGACGTATTCTGCAGTGTGTCATCACACTACGGCCAAGTCCTTTACTCGAATCGTTTTTACTTTTCCACCTCAGCATGTTTTGCGAGGCGGTTTCCTTGGCATGTCTTGTCAAAGCAGAGATCGTGTACCCCCCTTTACGGGATTCTCATCAATACGGACGTGGATAACCCAGCTGCGCCATTTATCACGGCGCTGGGGAGGCAAGCGAGTTTTACTAGGCTGGTGGGGACGCACAACCGCATCTGCCCATATAAGGGGATAAGGATCCACCTTTTTACCTACGCCTTCTTCCTCCTTTGCCTGTCCATCTCCTGCGCACTCGAGCTCTAGCGCCCAAGCCTGCACTTCCCACCTCAACCTTCTCCAGCAATGTCCGTATCGGGAGGCAAGTGGATGGTCTCCTCCGTCACGGAGGCCATGTCAAAAAGCTAAGGAAGGCCGGATACTTGTCCAAAGACATCGCGCACCGGCTTCCCGAGGAGGGGCAGCTTCTCCCCACCCCCAGGCCCCATGAGAGGGTAGTATTTCTTCCCCACTTCCTCCACGGACTGGGTTTTCCACTCCACCCATTTGTCCAGGGGCTCATGTTTTACTATGGCCTGGATTTCCACGATCTGGCCCCGAACTTCGTCCTCAACATCTCGGCGTTTATCGTCGTGTGCGAGGCTTTCCTCCGCATCCGCCCCCATTTCGGCCTCTGGCTCAAGACCTTCAACGTCAAGCCCAAGGTGGTGCGCGGCAGCCAGGCGGAGTGCGGAGGCGCCATGGCGGGCAAGATGGCTAACGTCCTATGGCTCGAGGGCTCCTTCGTGGAGACCCTGAAGGGGTGGAAATCGTGGTGGTTTTACATCATCGAGCCGCGCGATCCGAAATGGACCGTAGCCCCCGAGTTCCGATCCGGACCCCCCATGCGGCTTATGTCCTGGAAAGAGACGGGTCTGTCATGGGGCGACAAAAAAGAGCTAACCGGACTGCAGACATGCATCCAGTCCTTGGTGAGCAAGCCGATCAAGCTCGTCAATGTAGTCCAGGTTATGCTCGTCCGCCGGATCCTCCCGTGTCAACAATGGGACTTTAATCTGTGGGAGTTCGATCCGATGCAGCACCGAACCCTTAACAGGCTCTTCGACACGACGTATGAAGACGTCTGGAGGGTGCTAACCAAAGGCACCGGGGCTCCCACATCCACTTCCGAGGACCGCGGATACAGCTCGCAGCGTCACGCTAGCGAGGTAGGCTATTTTCACCTTTTACAGGATGTTAGGTTTTTTCATAGGTTGACTCTATGCGGGATCTAAACTCCCTTACCTTTGACAGGCTTGGCGGGCGAAGTCCGGATCGATTAACTGTCCGGCTCCCTTGCCCGAAGACCCAGCCCCTGCTCTACTAGCGAAGCTGCTGGTTTCGGTACCTTATGTGGTGCCGGAGAAGAAGGCCAAGAAGAAGAAGGCCACGAGGACTCGAAAGAGTTCCCGGCATATGGTGGTGTCGGACTCGTCGTCCGACGAGTCCGAGACGCACTCCTCCCGTGGAGACGAGGAGGAGGAAGAAGAAAGCTCTCCCCCTCCAGCGGGGGGAGGAAAGAAGAGGAAGGCCGCCCCACTAGGGGGGGGGGGCGAAGGGTCCAAGAAGAGGAAAACCCCTCCGCCGGACTATGCCCCTGACGCCAATGAGGACGAAGAGGAGTGGCCGGACAGGACCAGGCGTCCGGTGAAATAGTAAGTGTTCGGATACCAGAGTAACTCATGATATTCCTTTTGTTGCACAGCTTTCCCTAATGTCGAATATAATCATGCAGCCCGCCCGGGCCGAACTCAACGAGTCGTCGAGCGGCTCCCTGGATTCATCGGACGTGAACTCAGTTCTGCCCACTGTCTCCCCCCGCACTGCGGATGACACTGAAGTGGCGTCGCAATGAGCTCCGGGGCAGGAGGAGGTGGTCCTGGAGGAGCCGCAAGGTGACCTCTCGGACTCCAGGAGTAAAGGGGACAAGACCCCCCAGGGCTCCAAGTCCGGCTTTATGCCGGACATCGCGCCGGAGTCTTCAACAGTTCCGGACTGCGGTAGGCAAACTCCTTTCAAGAGGAGCAAGTCTTCTGAGCCGGCGGCCTCCGTCCAACCGGAGGTGCCAGACAATCTGCTGGAGGTGCTTGATGGCGCCTCCATCGACGAGGAGCACCGTACTGTTATGAGTACGGTGATCCAGAAGGTTCAGTCCGCCAAGAGCGGACTGAGTGAAGCTTGCGCTAGCCTCCTAACAGGCTTCGAGGTAAGTAAAAGATATGTAAAAATATTACCGCATAGACAGTAGCCCCTGATGCTCTGTTTGGCGTTCGGAAAGAAAAGCCGAATAGAGGATCTAGTAAATTTCACAGGAGTCTAACAAAAAGAGTCAATATGCGTATGCAGGCTTCGCTGCTATCCACCGCCGCACTGACTGCGGAGGTGGGTGTCCTGAAGCAGGACCTCGAGCGGACCGAGCAAGAGCTCGGCCTTGCCAAGTGGCAGCTCGAGGAGAAAGAAGGTAATAAATACCTTACAAAAAAAGTGCCTATAGAGAGGCGTGATTGCAAAAAATAACAGGATTGCACTGCTTATTATAGGGGCCACGACTGAGGTGGCGACCCTCAAGCAGGCGCTGTCCGAGGCCGAAAAGAAAACGGCCGCGGAGCACACCGAGCAAGAGAAACTTGGGGCTCAGGTCGGCGAGGTGCAACAAGAGCTTCAGGCTCTCATGAAAAAACATGAGAGTTTGGAGCTTGAGTCAAAGACCCAAGCGTCCGAGCTCACGGCGGCCCTTGAGACTGCCAAGTCTGCCAAGGCCGAAGCCCAAAAGGTCCTCCAAGAGTTGAAGGAGGTGAAAAAGATAGCAGCGGGTAAGGCATTCTTTATGCAAAGCAGAAATATAAAAGTAAAGTACTTGTTACTTACCCGAATTCGGAGCTCTCCAGGGGCATTCGCAGATCTTCCCCGCAGTGTATCCGCCGCCGCCGCATTCTACCGAGCTGAAGAGGGCAGCTCGACGAAGAAGGTGTTCTGGTCTCAGTATGCTGAGGCCGGACACCCTGTGCCCTTGAGCGACCAGCTGGAACAGCTGGTCGAGCTCCACAAGGCGGCCGAACAGGCCATGAAGGGCTTCATAGTTCGGCTGTGGCCCGGAGAGGCCCTGCCTGGGAGCTACTTTGGGCTGGTGCGGTGGCTGGTGGAGGCCTGTCCAAGGCTCGAGGTCATCAAGCGGTCCGTCTGCATCGAAGGAGCCCGTAGGACCCTTGCCCGTGCGAAGGTGCACTGGGGTAAGCTTGACGGTGAGAAGCTTGTGAGGGACGGGCCGCCGCCGGGGAAGGAGCATCGCAAGCCCGAGAACTATTACAAGGATGTTCTTGCAGGTGCCCGCCTTGTGGCGGATGAATGTACCAAGGATGTAATTTTTGAATAAATTCGCTCATTTTTATCCTGTGCGCTGAAAACTTGTTCATAGGCGCTTTAAGCAATGCTTGTTGAATTTAAAATATTATTTTCTGTGCGGCCGTTTATCAAAAAATTGAGAGATGGCCAGTCGTCGGCTTCTGCCCCCATGCCACTAGTGCTGGGGTGTTCGGGATAAACCTGAGTGCTCTTTTTCCCATAGTTGGGTCCTTCGAGGGAGGCGCTCAGCACAACGAACCAGGCATTCAGACTATAATGCTTGAACACTCTCACTTAGCCATAGAACATTATAATTTTAAATTTCAGCGAAGCCCCTAGTTCGGAAGACCGAGTTCGGGGCGCTATCCACGCCTTGGCCGGACAAAATCCGGCTCCTCGCTCGAAGCGGCATAAGTCTTTAGGGACTCGTAAAACCTCTCGAACAGCGACCGGTCTCTCGCCTCATCATGACAGTCAGTTTTAGCTTTCTCCACTGAGGTGCTTAACCCAGCTCAACCGGGGCACAATCGCAGTGGTTCTCCTAGTGCTACCTTAGCCGATATAGCGGAACGTAAGGCACCAAAACATAGGAGCCGGGCAAACCCAACTATTGACCCAAATCATGATTCAGAGCCGATGCATATAGTGCTATAAGTTCGGGGTGCTGCACTTGTGAAAGTGTATGGACTTCTCACACCATTAAAGGGTACTGAAGCCCCTGGCGTACTTGCCGTACCACAGTGTACGGGTGCAACATGTCATTGATGAACATATATAAAAGAGAGTAATGCAGAAAATAGACAAAAGCTATGCATTGTTTATAGAGAGGCTATTTATCAAAGCCGAACGATACAAGGAGTGCGATAAGCAAAAAGATATTTGGACTATTCAGTATGTCCTGACCAGGGGCAGGCCGCGGAATTGTATTTAAAACAGGTATACCGCTCGTAACAAAGACCACCTGGGAGTTCCATAATGCGGCATGGCTTGTCTGCCTCCCTGGATCTTGCATCGTTTGTGCGGCAGTCGAATTGCCGAACAGGTCGTCCGAAGTATGGAGTCCTGAAAGTAACAAAAAATTAAGAAAAGAATCCGGCAGCCCCTAGTACGTTTTAAGCCGTATTTTGGGCGTGCCGTTATTGTGCCCCTTCCCCTGTGCCCATGGTATTTCAAGGGCGTAGTTATGTACGCGAGGTACTGGTTTCGCTATGTCGCGAAAGCTGGGGTTGGGGCCGCATTGCTACGCTTGCTCAGAGTGTGCCAGGCGGTCCTGCTGTGGGTTACTCCGGGCGCGCTTGGCAGTGTCTGGCTTTTTAATGGCCGGACTAGAGAATTGCCTGAGAAGGCTACTTTGTACCTCCACTGCGAGAGCCGCCGTATGCTCCTCTGTACGGAGGGAGCGTTCGGTGTTTCTGTTGACCGTAATTACTCCTCGAGGGCCTGGCATCTTGAGCTTGAGATATGCATAGTGCGGCACCGCATTGAACTTGCGAATGCGGTTCGTCCGAGCAGGGCGTGATAGCCACTGCGAAACGGGACTATATCGAAGATTAACTCTTCGCTTCGGAAATTGTCCGGAGATCCGAAGACCACGTCAAGTGTTACTGAGCCTGTACAGTTGGCTTCTACACCTGGTATAACGCCTTTAAAGGTCGTTCGTGTGGGCTTAATCCTTGAGGGATCTATGCCCATTTTCCGCACTGTATCCTGATAAAGCAGGTTCAGGCTACTGCCGCCGTCCATGAGGACTCTTGTGAGATGAAATTCGTCGATGATTGGGTCGAGAACCAATGCGGTGAAGCCGCCATGACGGATGCTAGTGGGATGGTCCCTTCGATCAAAAGTGATCGGGCAGGAGGACCATGGGTTGAACTTTGGGGAGACTGGCTCCATCGCGTATACGTCCCGCAGCGCACGCTTCTGCTCCGACTTGGGAATGTGGGTTGCGTATATCATGTTCACCGTCCGCACTTGTGGGGGAAAGCCCTTCTGTTCATTGTTGTTTGGCGGCTTGGGCTCCTCGTCATCGTTGTGCAGCCCCTTGTCTCTGTTTTCGGCCCTTAACTTGCCTGCCTGCTTGAACACCCAACAATCCCTGTTAGTGTGATTGGCTGGCCTTTCGAGGGTGCCATGTATCTGGCACAAGCGATCGAGTATTCGGTCCAAACTGGACAGGCCCTGAGTATTCTTTTTGATTGGCTTTTTTCGCTGACCGGATTTATAGCCTTTGAATCTCGCATTGACTGCCGTGTCTTCATTGCTGTCGCTGTTAACGCAACGTTTTTGCTTATTCCGACGTGTCCTGCCACTTTTGTCCTTGGTATCCGAATTACCAGGGTTCTTTGATAAGTTGTTACTGCGAGCTAGCCAGCCGTCTTCTCCCGCGCAAAAGCAGGTCATGAGTGTCGTGAGGGCTGCCAAGGATTTCGGCTTTTCCTGTCCCAGGTGCCGGGAAAGCCACTCATCGCGGATGTTATGCTTGAAGGCTGCTAGGGCCTCTGCGTCCGGACAGTCGACTATCTGGTTTTTCTTTGTTAGGAACCGTGTCCAGAATTGTCTGGCCAATTCTTCTAGCTGCTGAATTATGTGGCTTAAGTCGTCGGCATTCGGCGGTCGCACGTAAGTGCCCTGGAAGTTGTCAAGGAATGCGGCTTCCAGGTCCTCCCAAGAACCGATTGAGTCTACTGGCAAGCTGTTAAGCCAATGCCGGGCCGGTCCTTTAAGTTTGAGCGGGAGGTATTTGATGGCGTGTAGATCATCGCCGCATGCCATATGGATGTGAAGGAGATAATCCTCGATCCATACCACCGGGTCTATTGTGCCATCGTATGATTCGATGTTTACGGGTTTGAAACCCTCTGGGATTTTATGATCCATTACTTCATTCGTGAAGCATAGCGGGTATGCGGCGCCTCTTTACTGGGCTATATCACGACGCAGCTCGGAAGAGCTATGTCTGTTGTGTTCGGCCCGGACGGATTTGTTGTATCCCGCGTGAAGATCATTATCACATGCTGTAGGGCGCCTGTGCGATCCATAGATCGATCTTGTTTGTCTTGCCTTATCCTCCAGTATGTCTCGCAGGTCGGGCGCATTTTCCCGTGCCTTAGTTGAGCGGCGTCGGGGCATGGCTTGGGTGGAGGGCCGAGAGGCCTCTCTGTCGCGGCCGCAAGGTGGCCGGTCTGCCATGTCATGCGCTGGTGATGTAGGTGCTTCCTCCTCTGATCGGGGTAGCGGCCTGCGCTCGGGTAACTCTTGGAGGGGCGTTCGAGTTCATACTCTTCGGCCGCAAGGACTTCAGTCCATCTGTCAGCTAGCAAATCTTGGGCGGCTCTAAGTTGTTGCTGCTTTTTCTTGAGGCTGCTTGCCATGGCTAAAAGCCTGTGTTTAAAACGCTCTTGTTCGGCGGGGTCTGATGGTATGACGAATTCGTCGTCATCGAGGCTTGCCTCATCTTCTGAGGGAGGCGTATAGTTATCATCCTCGACCTCTCGGTCTGCCGCTCTCTCATGAGGGCTGGCTTCTCCATCTTCCTGTGCCGAATCTTGCTGAGGTGGGTGTTCTTCGGCGCTATCCGGGGTAGTATTATCTCCCGTGCCGGAATCACCATTTTTGCTTTGGCGGGATTTAGAGCAGCGCCGCTGACGCCGGCGCTTTGGCTGTTTCTTGGGGGTGTCATCCCCCACTGTTCCATCGCCATCTCCGTCTTTTGGAGCATCCACCATATATATGTCATATGACGAGGTGGCCTTCCAGCGCCCTACAGGTGTTGGTTCCTGTTCGTCTCCTACATCGTCGTCCATGCCGTCGATGTCTTCGGAGCTGAAGTCAAGCATGTCGGTTAGATTGTCGACAGTGGCTACAAAGTGGGTGGTGGGTGGGCTTTGAATTTCCTTATCGTCCGTATCCCACCCTCACTGACCATAGTTCGGCCAGGGCTCTCCTGATAAAGAGAGAGACTTAAGAGAGTTCAGGATGTCGCAAAAAGGCGAATGCTGAAAGATGTCTGCGGCGGTGAACTCCATTATCGGCGCCCAATCGGATTCGATTGGCAGGGCGCGGGGGGTTCGGAGTCCGGGGAGGAGTCCGGATCCTCGGAGTCATGGGCCATGCGGAGTGCGGGGCTGGAGTTCGGCTCGATCGCCTCTGAGATCGCAGCCCCTGAGGCAGCATCCAACCGCTGATCCTCGATCAGCGCAGTAGGCTCCGAATCAATGGTCGAAACCGATGCGTATGCGGCCTCCAAGGCGCTGTTCGGCGGCAGAGCTATATCATGCCCATCGAGACAGTGCGGCGCGCTTGGCTGTGGCTCGAATCCGTCGAAGATCAAGTCCCCGTGGATGTCAGCCGTGTAGTTTAAACTTCCAAACCTGACCTGATGGCCAGGGGCGTAGCTTTCGATCTGCTCCAGGTGGCCGAGCGAATTGGCCCGCAGAGCGAAGCCGCCGAAGACGAAGATCTGTCCGGGGAGAAAAGTCTCACCCTGGATCATATCATTGTTGATGATCAAAGGAGCCATCGGGCCTAAAGGCGACGACACAAAGGAACTCTTAATGAAAGCACCAATGTCGGTGTCAAAACCGGCGGATCTCGGGTAGGGGGTCCCGAACTGTGCATCTAGGCCGGATGGTAACAGGAGGCAGGGAACACTTTGTTTTACCCAGGTTCGGGCCCTCTCGATGGAGGTAATACCCTACTCCTACTTGATTAATATTGATGATATGGGTAGTACAAGAGTAGATCTACCACGAGATCAAGGAGGCTAAACCCTAGAAGCTAGCCTATGGTATGATTGTTGTGTATGGAGTTGATTGCCTACGGATTACAACCCTCCGGTTTATATAGACACCGGATAGGGTTAGGGTTACATGGAGTCGGTTACAATGGTAGGAGATCTTGAATATCCACATCGCCAAGCTTGCCTTCCACGCCAAGGGAAGTCCCTTCCGGACACGGGACGAAGTCTTCAATCTTCTATCTTCATAGTCCAGGAGTCTGGCTGAAGGTATAGTCTGGCTACCCGAACACCCCCTAATCCAGGACTCCCTCACTCCCCCTCCATCAACAAGCATCAATCCATGGCTTGCTCGAAACAACGAGTGCCTCCAACTAACAAGAGTCCCAGGGGGAGTTTTTGTTTGCAATTATTTTGATTTGATTTGCATAAAGCATGGGACTGGGCATCCCGGTGACCAGCCATTTTCTCGTGAGTGAGGAGCGGAGTCCACTCCTCTTGAGAATAACCCACCTAACATGGAAGATACGAACAGCCCTAGTTGATACATGAGCTATTCAAGCATACAAAACAGGATATTTATTTGAAGGTTTATAGTTTGGCACATACAAATTTACTTGGAACGACAGGTAGATACCGTATATAGGTAGGTATGGTGGACTCATATGGAATAACTTTGGGGTTTATGGGATTGGATGCACAAGCAGTATTCCCGCTTAGTACAGGTGAAGGCTAGCAAAATACTGGGAAGCGACCAGCTAGAGAGCGACAAAAGTCATGAACATGCATTAAAATTAATCAACACCGAATGCAAGCATGAGTAGGATATAATCCACCATGAACATAAATATCATGAAGGCTATGTTGATTTTGTTTCAACTACATGCGTGAACATGTGCCAAGTCAAGTCACTTAAATCATTCAGAGGAGGATACCACCCTATCATATCACATCACAACCATTTTAATAGCATGTTGGCACGCAAGGTAAACCATTATAAGCTCCTAACTAATCAAGCATGGCACAAGAAACTATGATCTCTAGTTGTCATTGCAAACATGTTTATTCATAATAGGCTGAATCAGGAACGATGAACTAATCATATTTACAAAAACAAGAGAGGTCGAGTTCATACCAGCTTTTCTCATCTCAGATAGTCCATCATATATCGTCGTAATTGCCTTTCACTTGCACGACCGAACGATGTGGATAATAATAATAGTGCACGTGCATTGGACTAAGCTGGAATCTGCAAGCATTCAATAAACATGAGAAGACAAGGCAATATGGGCTCTTTTGACAGATCAGCAATAATGCATATAAGAGCCACTTCATCAATTTAATTATGGTCTTCTCATATCGACCCCCAAAGAAAAGGAAAGAAATAGAACTATTTACACGGGAAAGCTCCCAACAAGCAAAAGAAGAACATGAAATCTTTTTAGGTTTTCTTTTTAATTACTACTACAAGCATGTAAATTAAAACTAGCTAAAAGCTGCAACTAATTTTTTTGTTTTTCTTAAGGTTTATTAAACACACAAGAAGAAATCATAAAAAGGAAATAAACTAGCATGGATGATACAATGAAAAAGTATGAGCACCGACATTTAGCAATGAGTGTGTGAACATGAATGTAATGTCGGTGAGAAATACGTACTCCCCCAAGCTTAGGCTTTTGGCCTAAGTTGGTCTATGGCCACGGTTGGTCTGGCGGATATCCATAATAATAGTTTGGGTCATACTGCGAAGAAAAAGACTCTGATTGCCACTGGTTGGCAATCATCTCTGGATCCAACTGGTAATTAGACTGTCGTGGAGGATCAACTTGTGGTTCCGACTCTGGCTCTGTGGCTGATGTAGGGTTCCGGTAAGCATGAATAGCCTCCGGCGAGACGAGGTACTGTCCTGTAGATAAATCAAACAAGGAAGGAGCAGGCAAGGTAATAGTCCCAGGATGACGTTTATCAAAGAACAATTTGTATTTAAGCTCCCCTTCCCTATTCTTTATAATAAAATCATGCGCTAGCATACTCTTATAGTCTAAATAAAAAGGGGGCAGCTATTTTTCTTCCTTCTCATAATGCCTAATAGGTATGTTAAAATGTGCAGCTAGGCGTGAAGCATAGATGCCTCCAAAGATGGGGCCCTTTGTACGGTTCAGACTTAACCGTTTAGCAATAATACCGCCCATACTAACAAAGTCATCACGGAATAAACCATGGAACAAAATAAAAATATCAGGAACACTAAGGTTTCCATAGTTTCCACGACCAATTAAGCAACGACTAGCAAATATTGCAAACTAGCATAAAACAGGAAAAATGTATGCTAGTGATTCTTGCATCGAAAACCTTCCTAGTTTCCCCTACAGTGATAGTGTCAATAAACCCATCCACATCTTTACGATGTGGTTCCTCTAAGCTACCCTCAAAAGGTATTTTGCAAACCCTGCAAAATTCATATAGTGACATCTTCTTAACCACATCATATAAATGAAACTCTACTAAAGGAGGTGGTTCCCTAGGATCATAGTAGAAGTTTTGCACAAAAGTATTGGTGAGTAAGAGATACTATTCGCGTTGGTCGCGGAGGAAGTTGGTGAGGCCTGCATTCTTAGCCAATTCATAAAAGTCCTCATAAATCCCGGTGACTCTCAAGAAATCATCGGAGGGCCATTCACACGGCCTAACCTCCGCGGTGCGAAGCAGATTATATTTAGGCTTCTTTGCTTCTTCATTTTGCTTTTCCTTCGAGCTTCGGCTCGATGAGCCCCTCAAAAATCTCTTCATTATTTTCTGAAAAATTCTGAAATTTTTAGTAACTTCAAATAAAAGTGAGCCAAGCTCAACAAAATTGATAGCAACAACTCCTACAAGTGCCTAGAGCCTATATCATGCATTAGAACTACTTGGGACCATATAAATTTGACATGCAAGCTCAAGAACAGGGTCACCTAGGAAGAACAAATTTGCAATGAATAAAGTGCTAGAACAAAAACTAATTGGACCAATGGAGGAGTCACATACCAAGGAACAATCCCCCCAAGCAGTTTTGTGAGAGGTGCTTTGAGCAAGGAGATCGAAAATGGTAGCAAAATGAGCTTGGACTCAGGTTTGAACTGGATAATCGTGTTTGTGGGAGGAAGAAGGAGTGTGTGGGTGCAGGAATAAGTGGAGGAGGGCCACCGTGGGCCCATGAGGCAGGGGGGCATGCCCAGGGGGTAGGGTGCGCCCTCCACCCTCGTGGCCAGGTGGATGCCCCCGTGCTGTGTTCTCGGTGCCAAATATTCTCAAATATTCTAGAAAAAAATCATATTTAAATTTCAGGGCATTTGGAGAACTTTTATTTTCGGGGTATTTTTATATTGCACGGATAATTCAGATAACAGACGGAAAATACTTATTTTTATTTTATTTAATATAAATAACAGAAGTAAAAGGAAGGTACAGAGAGTTTGTGTTTTATAACTTCATCCATCTCATGATCATCAAAAGGAATCCACTAACAAGGTTGATCAGGTCTTGTTAACAAACTCATTCCGAATAACATGGAACCGGAGAAATTTCGAATAACACTATGTTACCTCAACAGGGATATGCACATCCCCAATAATAAGAATATCATATTTCTTCTTGACAGTAGGAAGAGGAAATTCAAAACCTCCAAATATAATCGATGGAAGTTTTCCAATAGAGTTGATACTATGAACTTGAGGTTGTTTCCTCGGAAAGTGTACCGTATGCTCATTACCATTAACATGAAACGTGACATTGCCTTTGTTGCAATCAATAACAGCCCCTGTGATACGTCTCCAACGTATCTATAATTTTTTATTGCTCCATGCTATATTATCTACTGTTTTGGACATTATTGGGCTTTATTATCCACTTTTATATTATTTTTGGCACTAACCTATTAACCGGAGGCCCAACCCAGAATTGCTGTTTTTTGCCTGTTTTAGGGTTTCGAAGAAAAGGGATATCAAACGGAATGAAACCTTCGGGAACGTGATTTTCTCACCGAATACAACTCAGGAGACTTGGACCCTATGTCAAGCCAACTAACAGGAGGCCACGAGGTAGGGGGCGCGCCTGCCCCCCAGGCGCGCCCTCCACCCTCGTGGGCCCCCTGTTGCTCCACCGACGTACTTCTTCCTTCTATATATATCCACGTACCCCCAAACGATCAGAACAGGAGCCAAAACCCTAATTCCACCGCCGTAACTTTTTGTATCCACGAGATCCCATCTTGGGGCCCGTTCGGGAGCTCCGCCGGAGGGGGCATCGATCACGGAGGGCTTCTACATCAACACCATAGCCTCTCCGATGAAGTGTGAGTAGTTTACTTCAGACCTACGGGTCCATAGTTAGTAGCTAGATGGCTTCTTCTCTCTTTTTGGATCTCAATACAATGTTCTCCCCCTCTCTTGTGGAGATCTATTCGATGTAATCTTCTTTTTGCGGTGTGTTTGTTGAGATCGATGAATTGTGGGTTTATGATCAAGTCTATCTATGGATAATATTTGAATCTTCTCTAAATTCTTTTATGTATGATTGGTTATCTTTGCAAGTCTCTTCGAATTATCAGTTTGGTTTGGCCTATTAGATTGATCTTTCTTGCAATGGGAGAAGTGCTTAGCTTTGGGTTCAATCTTGCGGTGTCCTTTCTCGGTGACAGTAAGGGCATCAAGGCACATATTGTATTGTTGCCATCAAGGATAACAAGATGGGGTTTTCTTCATATTGCATGAGTCTATCCCTCTACATCATGTCATCTTGCTTAAGGCGTTACTCTGTTTTTACCTTAATACTCTAGATGCATGCTGGATAGCGGTCGATGAGTGGAGTAATAGTAGTAGATGCAGGCAGGAGTCGGTCTACTTGTCTCGGACGTGATGCCTATATACATGATCATACCTAGATATTCTCATAACTATGCTCAATTCTGTCAGTTGCTCAACAGTAATTTGTTCACCCACCGTAGAATACTTATGCTCTCGAGAGAAGACACTAGTGAAACCTATGGCCCCCGGGTCTATCTTTATCATATTAATCTCCTACTACTTAGTTATTTACTTTGCCTTTATTTTACTTTGCATCTTTATCATAAAAATACCAAAAATATTATCTTATCATATCTATCAGATCTCACTGTCGTAAGTGGCCCTATAGGGATTGACAACCCCTATTTGCATTGCTTGCAAGAATTTATTTGTTTTGTGCAGGTACGAGGGACTCACGCGTAGCCTCCTACTGGATTGATACCTTGGTTCTCAAAAACTGAGGGAAATACTTACGCTACTTTGCTGCATCATCCATTCCTCTTCGGGGAAAACCAACGCAGTGCTAAAAGAGGTAGCACCCTGCAGTATTCAAAAAGGGTCTTCCAAGAATAATAGACACACTATCATCCTCGGGAATATCAAGAATAACAAAGTCCGTTAAAATAGTAACATTTTCAACCACAACAGGCACATCCTCACAAATACCGACAGGTATAGCAGTTGATTTATCAGCTATTTACAAAGATATTTCGGTAGGTGTCAACTTATTCAAATCAAGTCTACGATATAAAGAGAGAGGCATAACACTAACACCCGCTCCAAGATCACATAAAGCAGTTTTAACATAGTTTCTTTTAATGGAGCATGGTATAGTAGGTACTCCTGGATCTCCAAGTTTCTTTGGTATTCCACCTTTACAAGTATAATTAGCAAGCATGGTAGAAATCTCAGCTTCCAGTATCTTTCTTTTATTTGTAACAATATCTTTCATGTACTTAGCATAAGGATTCATTTTAAGCATATCAGTTAATCGCATATGCAAAAAGATAGGTCTAATCATTTCAGCAAAGCACTCAAAATCCTCATCATCCTTTTTCTTGGATGGTTTGGGAGGAAAAGGCATGGGTTTCTGAACCCAAGGCTCTCTTTCCTTACCATGTTTCCTAGCAACAAAGTCTTTCTTATCATAACGTTGATTCTTTGATTGTGGGTTATCAAGATCAACAACAGGTTCAATTTCTATATCATTATCATTGCTAGGTTGAGCATCATTATGAACATTATCATTAACATTATCACTAGTTTCAGGTTCATTACCAGATTGTGTTTCAGCATCAGAAATAGAAATATCATTTGGATCCTCAGGTATTTCAGCAATAGGTTCAACAGAAGCATGCAAAGTCCTATCATTTTTTGTTTTCTTCCTTTTAGAAGGACTAGGTGCATCTATATTATTTCTCTGAGAATCTTGCTCAATTCTCTTAGGGTGGCCTTCAGGATACAGAGGTTCCCGAGTCATTCTACCAGTTCTAGTAGCCACTCTAACAGCATAATCATTATTCTTACTATTCAATTCATTGAGCAAATTGTCGGCGTTCTCGGAACGGGGGTCCCCAGACTTGCCTGCCTGCGGCCTGCGGCGTGGCTCAAAGGGGGGCCCAGCGGGACCCATCTTCACCAACACAAACCCAAGACCCTCGCGAGGGGCCAAGCCTCGCGGGGCGGATGACGCGGAGCTTCCTCAGGCGCGGCCTCGTCAGGCTGGCTCACGAGGAGGCGGAGAGATCAAGGCGGGGTACCTCACAAGGTGCCCGTGACGCAAGCCATGACGACCGGGGGCGCCAGGCGGGTGCCAGCCCGCGCAGCGTCCTCCCTTCCTCTTTGGTGCAAAGGGGGCAAGCGCAGCCGCGGAGTACCGAGGCATGAGGCAAAGGTTGCCATTTCGGTGCAACGAGACCAAGACCAGGAGGACTACGAGATGGAGGTCACCGTGGAGCCCAGGACGGCGTCATCACCAGAGCTTTACGCAGGCGAAGACTACTTTTGTCAGGATAGTGATACTGGCTGTCCCCCTTCAAATTAGCCCGCCATTGTTGGCTCCCTTCCCGCTCGATATTTGGGAAGAGGACCAGGGCCTCTATAAATAGGACCAGCCACCCACAGAGCAAGGGGCAGGCAGGGAAAGAGAGAGAGAGAGAGAGAGAGAGAGAAGATCATAAAGTGAGAGAGAAAGGTGACTGAGCTCCTCCCAGCAGTTCATCACCCCGACCAAGAACAGACCCTCGCGCGGCTGTTCTTCCTTGTATTGTTCATCATCATCAGTCCAAGAGGCAATCCACCACACCACACACTGGAGTAGGGTATTACACCACAACGGTGGCCCGAACCAGTATAAACCATGTGTCTCTTGTGTTGTTCATTCCATAGTTCAGATCCTAGCAAGGCGGAGGGGTGCAGGTAGGTAGGAGGCGAAATCTCCGCGCGCACCCCAGTGTTCGAACCTTAAGGGTCTGCTGGAACCCAAAATCCGACATTTGGCGCGCCAGGTAGGGGTGCGCCGGGATTCGTCTTCCACCACCCCGTTCTCCTCCGACCATCATGCCCATGTCTGACGCTCGTCGGGCCCGAGCCGAGCGCCGGGCCGCGCTCGCTTCCCGCATCGCCCAGAAGGCCCCTATCGGCAGGCGTCCTCGCCGTTCCCCGTCGCCTGCCGTCAATGCCGCCACCGGCCCGGCAGGGGACGAGCAGCGAGCATCGTCCCAGCATCCGTCCGTGTGGCAAGATGGCCGCACCGCAACTCCCTCGCTCACCCCAGCTGGTTCTTCGTCCCGCGCGCTCCGCGCGCCCATGGAGCCCCGCAACCTCTCCCCCGCCCATCGCGCTGCACCAACACCCCCAGTCGTCACGGCCCTCTTGGGCGGCTCGCAGGCGCCGCCTACAAGTCACCATGTCAAGCCGTTCATCCGCCGGGTCAGCGCCGTTTCCACGCGGCACGGGGCTCCCCTGGACCAGGCGGCGCCCGAGACTGGCCTGACCTTCAGCTCGGAGGACCACCCCTCCAACTCGGCCTGCTCGGGTGCGCTCCCCATGCTGTGCACCCCCACCATCTGCCAGGTGGTCGTCACCAGAACCCTCATTGATGGCGGCGCGGGCCTCAGCATGCTCTCGGTCGAGGCCTTCAACCTCCTCTGCATACCCCTGGAACGGCTGCAACCCAGCCGGCCCTTCTCAGGCGTAGGGGGCAAGTCGTCCAGCTCCTTGGGACAGATCCGGCTCCCAGTAACCTTCGGCACCTACGAAAACTTCCACACGGAGCCGGTCGACTTTGACATCGCCCCCATCGGCCTCCCCTACAACGCCATCCTCGGCTACCCAGCGCTGGCCCAGTTCATGGCCGCGACGCACCCGGCGTACAACATCATGAAGATGCCCGGGAGTAGCGGTGTCCTCACTGTGCACGGGGACACCGGGGACGCACTGCGGGTGCTCAAGCTCGCCTTCAAGACGACGGCGTCGGCACAGCCCGCCAACTTGGAGACCCCCGGGCCCAAGGGGGCTGCACCCGCCAAGAAGAAACAGTTGTTCACCCAAGACAAGACAGAAACCAAGCGGATACCCGTCGATGAGGACGGATCCACCAATGCCACTTTCACCATAGGCGCCCACCTCAAACCCAAGCAGGAGAAGGTCCTGGTCAGGTTCCTGCGTGCAAACAAGAAGGTATTCGCTTGGGAGCCTGACCAGTTGGCAGAGATCCCTAGGAGTGTAATCGAGCATCACCTCAACGTGTGCCCCAACGTGCGCCCTGTGAAGCAGAAGGCCAGGCGGCAGTCCACAAAAAAGCAGGCCTTCATCGTCCAAGAGACCCGCAAATTAGAAGCCACTGGGGTCATTCGCGAGGTCCGATACCCGGACTGGTTGGCCAACCCTGTCGTTGTGCCAAAGAAGGGAGGGAAGGAGCGCATGTGTGTCGACTTCACCAACCTCAACAAAGCATGCCCGCAAGATCCGTTCCCGCTCCCCCGCATCGACCAGATCGTTGATTCCACTACGGAATGCGACCTGTTGTGCTTCTTGGATGCCTTCTATGGGTATCACCAGATCAATATGGCGGTAGAAGACGTCGAGAAGACAGCCTTCCTAACCCCGTGTGGGGTGTACTTCTACACATGCATGCCATTCGGGCTGCGTAACGTAGGGGCGACCTTCCAGCGGCTGATGCACATCACCTTGGGCCCGCAGCTCGGAAAGAATGTTGAAGCTTACATCGATGACATTGTGGTAAAGTCTCGGGAGGCCAAGACCTTAATACAAGACTTGGAGGAAACCTTCGCGAGCCTCAACACCGTGAACCTACGGCTCAACCCAGAGAAGTGTGTGTTCGGAGTCCCCTCGGGCAAGCTCTTGGGTTTCCTCGTGTCCCACCGAGGCATCGAGGCTAACCCGGAGAAGGTCAAGGCGGTGGAAGACATGAGCCCACCGAAGACCCTCAGAGAAATGCAGAAGCTCACGGGGCACGTGACCGCGCTAGGGCGCTTCATCTCCAAGTTCGGGGAACGAGCACTGCCCTTGTTCCAGCTAATGAAGAAAAAGGGGCCCTTCGAGTGGACTGAAGAGGCCGACAAGGCGTTCCAGGATCTCAAGAGATACCTGACCAGCCCACCGGTCATGGTGGCTCCACGCCCTCAAGAGCCCCTGGTACTTTACCTCGCCGCCACTCCCTACTCCGCCAGCGCAGCCTTAGTGGCAGTCAGAGAGGAGCGCCGAATCAAAACCGCGGCAGTAGCCTGGGACAAGGCAGAATAGGGACAAGGAAGGCCTACAGAAACCGCCACCGCGGCTGAGGAGGATCAGCCGCCACAGAGGGGCGCACCAGAGGCGGAAGAGGCCCCTCTTCCAGATGGCCAGCCTCAGGAGGGCTCATTGCCTCAAGAGGCGCCACAGTCTCGGAAGGGAGCCACCAGCACTGACGCACTCCACCTCATTGAGCACCCAATGTACTTCGTCAGCACGGTGCTGCGGGATGCAAGGGCACGGTACCCCATGCCTCAGAAACTCCTCCTCGCGCTACTGATGGCCTCGCGCAAGCCGCGGCACTATTTTCAGGGTTACCCCATCAAGGTCGTCTCGTCGTACCCCCTGGAGAGAGTACTTAGGAGCCCTAATTCAGCTGGAAGGGTCGCTGAGTGGAACATAGAACTGCAAGCGTTTCAGCTCGAATTCAGCACGACCAGAGTCATCAAGGGAGCAGCGTTGGCGGATTTTGTAGCAGAATGGACGGAGGCGCCAGGCCTCAAGGCCGACGAGGATCGGTCCCTGTCCCCGGGAAGCGAGGCGTCAGAAGGCTGGGTCATGTACTTCGATGGGGCGTTCTCCAGGCATGGCGCTGGGGCTGGGGCGGTGCTCATATCGCCCGCTCAGGACAAGCTCTATTACGCCGTGCAGCTCTGTTTCCAGCAAGGTGAAAAGGTCTCCAACAACATAGCATAGTATGAAGGTTTAATAGCAGGCTTGAAGGCCGCGGCTGCCCTGGGGGTGAAACGCCTCACCATCAAGGGCGATTCGCAGCTCCTTGTCAATTTCTCCAACAAAGTGTACGAGCCGAAGGATGAGCACATGGAATCCTACCTAGCGGAGGTCCGCAAGATGGAGAAGCAGTTCTAGGGGTTGGAGTTGCAGCATGTGCCCCGTGGCACCAATCAGGAGGCCGACGACATCGCCAAACGGGCGTCCAGGCGGTTACCTCAGGAGCCTGGCGTTTTCGAGGAGCGGCTCTTCAAGCCACCAGCCCTGCCGTCATTATCGAACACGGCTCAGCCCCGGGAGGAGCTCCCTCAGCCACCTGCCTCAGGGGCTCCGGCTGTGGCCTGACCTCAGGGGCACGTCTGCTCCTGACGATGGAACCTCAGGAGGGATTTTGGATCACGGAGCTCCGGAGTTACCTCACACAAGGGACCCTGCCGGAGAAGGAGGAGGAAGCGGAGCGAGTGGCACGCCAGGCCACGGCATACTGCATCAAGGATGGAGAGCTCTATCGGAAGCGGCCAAACGATGTATCCCTGCGCTGCATCTCCAGGGAGCAAGGGAGGGAACTGCTGGAAGATATACACGGCGGAGATTGTGGACATCATTCATCATCACGGACCCTCGTTGGCAAGGCATTCCGCAGTGGGTTTTATTGGCCCACCGCGCTCAATGACGCCATCGAACTAGTAAAAGCTTGTGAGGCCTGCCAGTTCCACGCCAAGCAGATCCATCAGCCAGCAGGAGGCTTGCAGACTATACCCCTTTCGTGGCCGTTCACAGTCTGGGGGCTGGATATCTTGGGCCCGTTTCCTCGGGCGCCTGGGGGCTACCGCTACCTCTACGTCGCCGTGGACAAGTTCACCAAGTGGGCTGAAGTAGAGGCTGTCCGCACCATTCCCGCGGGTTCCGCGGTCAAGTTCATCAAGGGCATCGTGATCCGGTTCGGGGTGCCGAATCGCATCATCACGGACAACGGTTCGTAGTTCACCAGTAACCTCTTCAAAACATACTGTGCTAACCTTGGAACGCAGATATGCTACGCTTCGGTGGCGCACCCCCGAAGCAACGGCAGGCCGAGCGGGCCAACGCGGAGGTCCTGAGGGGCCTCAAGACCAGGACGTTCAAGAAGAAGTTGGAGGCCTGCGGCAGAGGTTGGTACGACGAGCTTCAGTCCATGTTGTGGTCCATCCGCACAACCGCGACCAAGCCGACTGGAGAGACCCCGTTCTTCCTGGTCTACGGAGCCGAAGCGGTCCTCCCTCACGAGGTCAGACGTCGCTCTGCGCGGGTCCTGGCGTTTGACGAGGCGTAGCAGGACGCCATGCGGGGGATGGACCTCGTGCTGGGGGAGGAACGTCGCCGAGAAGCCGCGCTACGAGCGGCGAGATACCAACAAGCACTACGGCGATATCACTGCCGCAACATCTACCCCAGAACTCTCGAGGTAGGAGACCTCGTGCTCAGGCGGGTCCTCTCCAGGGAGGGGCTGCACAAGCTCTCTCCCATGTGGGAGGGCCCGTTCAAAGTTGTTCATGTTTCCAGGCCCGGCTCCGCACGCTTGGAGACTCAGGAGGGGGTGCCAGTCCAGAATGCATGGAACATCCAGCACCTCCGGAGGTTCTACCCCTAAAAAGGCCCAGAGCCTGTGAAGAAGGCGAATGCCTGTGAAGCTATCGCGTTTTGGAAAAGGCCCAGAGCCTGTGAAGAAGGCGAATGCCTGTGAAGCTATCGCGTTTTGGAAAAGGCCCAGAGCCTGTGAAGAAGGCAAATGCCTGTGAAGCTATCACGTTTTGGAAAAGGCCCAGAGCCTGTGAAGAAGGCAAATGCCTGTGAAGCTATCGCGTTTGGGAAAAGGCCCGAAGCCTGTGAAGAAGGCGAATGCCTGTGAAGCCATCACGTTTGGGAAAAGGCCCGGAGCCTGTGAAGAAGGCCAACGCCTGTGAAGCTCGCCGCCCATGACACTCTCACTTAATAATGAGTTGGGGCTGTACACGCCCCGGAGTCTCAGGAGCGCCGGCCTCAGGCCCTGGGGCTCCCTCCCACGCCCAGTGGCAGCACTTACCTCCGCGCTGGTGAGAAGACGTCGAAGACTAGATTAGGTGCCGGACGCGCCTTTTCATTTGCTTTCCGCAGTTGGCTTGTTCATTCTCATTCGAAGTTTTATTGAAGTTGTTGCCGTCTTTGGCTTGTGGTTCTTCGACTTTTCACTCTCCCGCCTCGATTTCTCTTGTGCAAGGCCTCGCGAGGGGGGCAGCTGAGCGCCCTCGTGAGTATTCCTATCCTAGTCATTCAAAGAATTCGCGACCTGGGCCCCTTACAGGAGCACCCCTCCAGTCCGTGCCCCACGGGCACCGCGACACAAACAAAGGGCCTGGGTCGGTCGCCCCCCCATGGCCGGGGCCGGAAACTATCCACGCTCGGGCACGTAGCCGGAAGGTACGGTAACAAAAGCAAAACGATGATTAACAGCAATAACCCAAACACGCCCCCGCGGGGCTGCACACTATTGTCTTTGTTACGCAGGGAAAAGGAAAAAGAAAGAACAAATCTGGTGCAGCTCGCTTCACACCGGCCCGCAGGGAAGGCCCGAGCTGCCTCCGGAGCTCAGGCGGACTCCCTCTCGCGCTTCACCAGGGCACGACGTCGGGCGGACACGTGGCCACCTCCCAAGCAGATACGGCGGCGCGGAGGCTGACCGCGGCCACCGCTAGAAGAGTCGCCGCCTGAAGAAGAACCAGAGAAGCTTGAGGAACCCTGAGCGCCGCCGGCCGCGTGAGCGCTGCCCTCTCCATCATCGCTGGAGCTGGGTTCCCAGCCGCGGTCGTCACCCTCGGGGCAACACCCTGCGCGGCGACCATCTTCCCCAAACACCCTCACGTAGAGGGTGGCATCGCCGTCGAACTTGAAGTGTAGGGTGCACCGACGGCTCAGGCCACACGCGCGGGCAAACGTCTGCCAACCGCGGGCCAGGAACAGGCTCCCAGCCGCGGAGACCTCCAGTGAGACCCATGAGGCCCGGCTGCAGCAGCCGTCGGCCTGAAGCCAGAGGCCGCCCAGGGCGCCGGCCGGGAGCTTGCCAAGGAGGAAGCGAGGGAGCGGAAGCCGAGTGCTGGTCGGCCCCGCTGACCACATGACGAACTCCAGCAGCACTTCAGCAGCGCAAAAGCGCGGCCTAGGGGGACGTGCAGCCGGAGCGCGCCCCCCGGCCGTAGCAATCCGGCCGTCGCTGTGCTGAAGATCGCCTCCACGGCCGCGGGGAGCCACCGTGGTGGCCACAGGATGTTTACGAGGGCGCCCTCGGCCGCGCTTGGGTGGGGTAGAGGCGGGCTCAACCTGGTGAGCCTTCCCCTTCTCTGCGGCCGAGAACCTCCTTGACGGGGCCATGAAGAAAGGGAGAAGCAAGGAGGGATGAACTGGAAGGGCGCGCACCGGTCCGTACTTATGACTGGCGATGGCCAACCAACGGCCCCCACGATCGCAGGTAATTATGACCCGCTTTGCATGCAGGGACTTGTCCAATCCGTGCAGTTGCCGAGGCGCCATGGGGAAGTGGAGACGCCCACATCCAATCAACCGCCACGTGGCGCCTAAGGCCGCAGGCTGTTAGGGCCTGCGGCGCTTTGCTCTTGCCCTTCTGCCTCCCTGCACGGCCAAGTCCGGGCGCGCCTTGGGCCCGGGGGCTACTATAGGCGTTCTGGGAACAGGGGTCCCCAGAGTTGCCTGCCTGCGGCCTGCGGCGTGGCTCTAAGGGGGGCCCAGCGCGGCCCATCTTCACCAACACAAACCCAAGACCCTCGCGAGGGACCAAGCCTCGCGGGGCGGACGACGCGGAGCTTCCTCAGGCGCGGCCTCGTCAGGCTGGCTCATGAGGAGGCGGAGAGATCAAGGCGGGGTACCTCACAAGGTGCCCGTGACGCAAGCCATGACGACCGGGGGCGCCAGGCGGGTGCCAGCCCGCGCAGCGTCCTCCCTTCCTCTTTGGTGCAAAGGGGGCAAGCGCAACCGCGGAGTACCGAGGCATGAGGCAAAGGTTGCCATTTCGGTGCAACGAGACCAAGACCAGGAGGACTACGAGATGGAGGTCACCGTGGAGCCCAGGACGGCGTCATCACCAGAGCTTTACGCAGGCGAAGACTACTTTTGTCAGGATAGTTGATACTGGCTGTCCCCCTTCAAATTAGCCCGCCATTGTTGGCTCCCTTCCCTCTCGATATTTGGGAAGAGGACCAGGGCCTCTATAAATAGGACTAGCCACCCACAGAGCAAGGGGCAGGCAGGGAAAGAGAGAGAGAAGATCAGAAAGAGAGAGAGAGAGAAAGGTGACTGAGCTCCTCCTAGCAGTTCATCACCCCGACCAAGAACAGACCCTCGCGTGGCTGTTCTTCCTTGTATTGTTCATCATCATCAGCCCAAGAGGCAATCCACCACACCACACACTGGAGTAGGGTATTACACCACAACGGTGGCCCGAACCAGTATAAACCCTGTGTCTCTTGTGTTGTTCATTCCATAGTTTAGATCCTAGCAAGGCGGAGGGGTGCAGGTAGGTAGGAGGCGAAATCTCTGCGCGCACCCCAGTGTTCGAACCTCAAGGGTCTGCCGGAACCCAAAATCCGACACAAATCATTTTGAGCCTTAAGTACTTGTTCTACTTGAGTGGTAACCATAGAAGCATGTTTACTAATGAGTTTAAGTTCACCTTTGACATTAGCCATATAATCACCCAAGTGTTTAAGCATATTTGCATTGTATTTCAATTGTCTACCAAAATAAGCATTAAAGTCTTCTTGCCTAACCATAAATTTATCAAACTCATCTAAGCATTGGCTAGCAAACTTAGTAAGAGGGATTTCAGCTTTATCATATCTATAGAGAGAATTTACCTTTACTACCTATGTCGGGTTATCAAGATCATGAGTTTCTTCAATAGGTGATGGATTAAGATCATATGTTTCTTCAACAGGCGGTAAATTAAGCCCATCTATTTCTTCAATAGGAGGTAAATTCTTAACATCTTCAGCTTTAATACCTTTTTCTTTCATAGATTTCTTTGCCTCTTGCATATCTTCAGGACTGAGAAATAGAACACCTCTTTTCTTAGGAGTTGGTTTAGGAATAGGCTCAGGAGCTGGCTCAGGAAGTTTCCAATTATTTTCATTTGTCAACATATTATTCAATATAATTTCAGCTTCATCCGGTGTTCTTTCCCTGAAAACGGAACCAACACAACTATCTAGGTAATCTCTGGAAGTATCGGTTAGTCCATTATAAAAGATATCAAGTATTTCATTTTTCTTAAGAGGATGATCAGGCAAAGGATTAAGTAATTGGAGAAGCCTCCCCCAAGCTTGTGGGAGACTCTCTTCTTCAATTTGCAGAAAATTATATATATCCCTCAAAGCAGCTTGTTTCTTATGAGCAGGGAAATATTTAGCAGAGAAGTAATAAACCATATCCTGGGGACTACGCACACAACCAAGATCCATAGAATTAAACCATATCTTAGCATTACCCTTTAATGAGAATGGAAATATTTTAAGGATATAAAAGTAACGAGTTCTCTCATCATTAGTGAATAGGGTGGCTATATCATTTAATTTAGTAAGATGTGCCACCACAATTTCAGATTCATAGCCATGAAAAGGATCAGGTTCAACCAAAGTAATTATATCAGGATCAACAGAGAATTCATAATCCTTATCAGTAACATAGATAGGTGAAGTAGCAAAAGCAGGGTCAGGTTTCATTCTAGCATTAAGAGATTGCTGCTTCCATTTAGCTAATAACCTCTTGAGCTCGTATCTATCTTTGCAAGCTAAAATAGCTAAAGCAGCTTCTTTTTACAAAACATAACCCTCAGGAATAACAGGCGATCCATATTTATTAGGGGGAGAGTCTTCATCATCACTTCCATCAATATTATCAGATTCAATATTTTCATTCTCTCTAACCCTAGCAAGTTGTTCATCAAGAAATTCACCAAGTGGCACAGTAGTATCAAGCATAGAAGTAGTTTCGTCATAAGTATCATGCATAGCAGAAGTGGCATCATCAATAACATGCGATATATCAGAACAAATAGCAGAAGCAGGTTTAGGTGTCGCAAGCTTACTCAAAACAGAAGGTGAATCAAGTGCAGAGCTAGATGGCAGTTTCTTACCTCCCCTCGTAGTTGAGGGATAAATTTTTGTTTGCCCGTCTTTCAAGTTCTTCATAATGATACGCGAATATAAATCCCAAGTGACTCAAAGAATAGAGCTATGCTCCCCGGCAACGGCGCCAGAAAATAGTCTTGATAACCCACAAGTATAGGGGATCGCAACAATTTTCGAGGGTAGAGTATTCAACCCAAATTTATTCATTCGACACAAGGGGAGCCAAAGAATATTCTTAAGTATTAGCAGCTGAGTTGTCAATTCAACCACACCTGGAAACTTAATATCTGCAGCAAAGTGTTTAGTAGCAAAGTAATATGATAGTAGTGGTAACGGTAGCAAAAGTAACGATAGCAAAAGTAATGTTTTTGGTATTTTGTAGTGATTGTAACAATAGAAATGGAAAAGTAAATAAGCGGAGAACAATATATGGAAAGCTCGTAGGCAATGGATAGGTGATAGAGAATTATGCCGAATGTGGTTCATCATGTAACAGTCATAACCTAGGGTGACACAGAACTAGCTCCAATTCATCAATGTAATGTAGGCATGTATTCCGAATATAGTCATACGTGCTTATGGAAAAGAACTTGCATGACATCTTTTGTCCTACCCTCCCGTGGCAGCAGGGTCCTAACGGAAACTAAGGGATATTAAGGCCTCTTTTTAATAGAGTACCAGAACAAAGCATTAGCACATAGTGAATACATGAACTCCTCAAACTACGGTCATCACCGGGAGTGGTCCCGATTATTGTCACTTCGGGGTTGCTGGATCATAACACATAGTAGGTGACTATAGACTTGCAAGATAGGATCAAGAACTCTCATATATTGATGAAAACATAATAGGTTCAGATCTGAAATCATGGCACTCGGGCCCTAGTGACAAGCATTAAGCATAGCAAAGTCATAGCAACATCAATCTCAGAACATAGTGGATACTAGGGATCAAACCCTAACAAAACTGACTCGATTACATGATAGATCTCATCCAACACATCACCGTCCAGCAAGCCTACGATGGAATTACTCACGCACGGCGGTGAGCATCATGAAATTGGTGATGGAGGTTGGTTGATGATGACGACGGCGACTGATTCCCCTCGCCGGAGAAACGAACGGACTCCGGATCAGCCCTCCCGAGAGGTTTTAGGGCTTGGCGGTGGCTCCGTATCATAAAACGCGATGAATACTTCTCTCTGATTTTTCTCTCCCCGAAAGTGAATATATAGAGTTGGAGTTGAGGTCGGAGGAGCTCCAGGGGGCCCACGAGGTAGGGGCGCGCCCAGGAGGGCAGGCGCGCCCCCACCCTCGTGGCAAGGGTGTGGGCCCCCTAGTCTTCATGTTTTGCAAGGATTTTTTATATTTCCAGAAAGACGTTCCGTGAAGTTTCAGGTCATTCCGAGAACTTTTGTTTCTGCACATAAATAACACCATGGCAATTCTGCTGAAAACAACGTCAGTCCGGGTTAGTTCCATTCAAATCATGCAAGTTAGAGTCCAAAACAAGGGCAAAAGTGTTTGGAAAATTAGATACGACGGAGACGTATCAGAGTCCAAACGGAATGAAACCTTCAGGAGATTTATTTTTGGAACAGAAGCAATCCAGGAGACTTGGAGTAGACGTCAGGGAAGCTTCGAGGAAGCCACGAGGCAGCAAGGTGCGCCCTACCCCCCTGGGCGCACCCCCACGCTCGTGGGCCCCTCGTGGCTCCCCTGACCGACTTCTTTCGCCTATATATGTCCATATACCCTAAAAACATCGAGGAGCAGAATAGATTGGGAGTTCTGCCGCCAGAAGCCTCTGTAGACACCGAAAACCAATCTAGACCCGTTCGAGCACCCTGCCGGAGGGGGGGGGGGAATCCCTCTTCAGTGGCCATCTTCATCATCTCGGCGCTCTCCCTGACGAGGGGGGAGTAGTTCACCCTTGGGGCTGAGGGTATGTACCAGTAGCTATGTGTTTTTTCTCTCTCTCTCTCTCTCTCGTGTTCTTGAGTTGGCACGATCTTGATGTATCGCAAGCTTTGTTATTATATTTGGATCTTATGATGTTTCTCCCCCTCTACTCTCTTGTAATGGATTGAGTTTTCCCTTTAAAGTTATCTTATCGGATTGAGTCTTTAAGGATTTGAGAACGCTTGATGTATGTCTTGCATGTGCTTATCTGCGGTGACATCGGGATATCACGTGATCCACTTGATGTATGTTTTGGTGATCAACTTGCGAGTTCCGTGACCTCGTGAACTTATGCATAGGGGTTGGCACAAGTTTTCGTCTTGACTCTCCGGTAGAAACTTTGGGGCACTCTTTGAAGTTCTTTGCGTTGGTTGAATAGATGAATCTGAGATTGTGTGATGCATATCGTATAACCATACCCATGGATACTTGATGTGACATTGGAATATCTAGGTGACATTAGGGTTTTGGTTTATTTTTGTCTTAAGGTGTTATTCTAGTACAAACTCTATGATAGATTGAACGGAAAGAATAGCTTCATGTTATTTTTCTACGGACTCTTGAATAGATCGATCAGAAAGGATAACTTTGAGGTGGTTTTGTACCCTATAATAATCTCTTCGTTTGTTCTCCGCTATTAGAGAATTTGGAGTGACTCTTTGTTGCATGTTGAGGGATAGTTATATGATCCAATTATGTTATTATTGTTGAGAGAACTTGCACTAGTGAAAGTATGAACCCTAGGCCTTGTTTCAACACATTGCAATACCGTTTTAGCTCACTTTTATCATTAGTTACCTTGCTGTTTTTATATTTCCGGATTACAAAAACCTATATCTATCATCCATATTGCACTTTTATCACCATCTCTTCGCCGAACTAGTGCACCTATACAATTTACCATTGTATTGGGTGTGTTGGGGCCATAAGATACTCTTTGTTATTTGGTTGCAGGGTTGTTTGAGAGAGACCATCTTTATCCTACGCCTCCC
The DNA here is from genome assembly GCF_003073215.2 of Triticum urartu. Lineage (NCBI taxonomy): Eukaryota > Viridiplantae > Streptophyta > Magnoliopsida > Poales > Poaceae > Triticum > Triticum urartu. Next base: position 137,549,834 of record NC_053027.1, on the reverse strand, counting down.
ACAGATTGATAAACCTTAGGTCATCCACTTGAGGGAAAATTGCTACTATCCTACAAACCTCTGGACTTGGAGGCCCAACAACGTCTACAAGAAGAAGGTTGTGTAGTAGACATCAGTTGTCTAGTCACTATCACCAAGTTACTAGAACTTCGTGATGAACTATAATATGCAAGGGATAACGGAAACGATTGCCAAGCTTTTCGTGATGCTGAAATCGATGATGGTAGAAATCAAGAAAAGCATCAAGTATTGATGGTTGACAATACTACTAGTTTCAAGAATAAGGCAAAGGGAAGAAGGGGAACTTCAAGAAGAACGGCAAGCAAGTTGCTGCTCAAGTGAAGAAGCCCAAGTCTAGACCTAAGCCTGAGACTAAGTGCTTCTACTTCAAAGGGACTGGTCATTCGAAGCAGAACTGCCCCAAGTATTTGGCGGATAAGAAGGATGGCAAAGTGAACAAAGGTATATTTGATATACATGTTATTGATGTGTAATTTACTAGTGTTTATAGCAACCCCTCAGTATTTGATACTAGTTTAGTTGCTAAGATTAGTAACTCGAAACGGGAGTTGCAGAATGAACACAAACTAGTTAAGGGTGAAGTGACGATGTGTGTTGGAAGTGGTTCCAAGATTGATATGATCATCATCGCACACTCCCTATACTTTCGAGATTAGTGTTGAACCTAAACAAATGTTATTTGGTGTTTGCGTTAAGCATGAATATGATTTGACCATGTTTATTGCAATACAATTATTCATTTAAAGTTAGAGAATAATTGTTGTTCTATTTACATGAATAAAACCTTCAATGGTCATACACCCAAGGTGAATGGTTTATTGAATCTCGATCGTAGTGATACACATATTCATAATATTGAAGCCAAAAGATGCAAAGTTAATAATGATAGTGCAACTTATTTGTGGCACTGCCGTTTAGGTCATATTGGTATAAAACGCATGAAGAAAATCCATGCTGATGGGCTTTTGGAATCACTTGATTATGAATCAGTTGATGCTTGCGAACCATGCCTCATGGGCAAGATGACTAAGACTCCGTTCTCCGGAACAATGGAGCGAGCAGCAGACTTGTTGGAAATAATACATACTGATGTATGCAGTCCGATGAGTGTTGAGGCTCACGACGGGTACCGTTATTTTCTGATGTTCACAGATGATTTGAGCAGATATGGGTATATCTACTTGATGAAACATATATCTGAAACATTTGAAAAGTTCAATGAATTTCAGAGTGAAGTGGAAAATCATCGTAACAAGAAAATAAAGTTTATACGATCTGATCGTGGAGGAGAATATTTGAGTTACGAGTTTGGTCTTCATTTGAAACAATGCGTAATAGTTTCGCAATTGACGCCACCTGGAACACCACAGCATAATGGTGTGTCTGAACGTCATAACTGTACTTTATTGGATATGGTGCAATCTATGATGTCTCTTACCGATTTACCACTACCGTTTTGGGGTTATGCATTAGACATAGCTACATTCACGTTAAATAGGGCACCGTCTAAATCCGTTGAGACGACACCGTATGAACTATGGTTTGGCAAGAAACCTAAGCTGTCATTTCTTAAAGTTTGAGGTTGCAATGCTTATGTGAAAAGGTTTCAACCTGATAAGCTCAAACCCAAATTGGAGAAGTGTGTCTTCATAGGATACCCAAAAGAAAATGTTGGGTACACCTTCTATCACAGATCCGAAGGCAAGATCTTTGTTGCTAAGAATGGATCCTTTCTAGAGAAGGAGTTTCTCTCGAAAGAAGTGAGTGGGAGGAAAGTAGAACTTGATGAGGTACCTGTACCTGCTCCCTTATTGGAAAGTAGTTCATCACAGAAATCTGTTCCTGTGACTCCTACACCAATTAATGAGGAAGCTAATGATGATGATCATGTAACTTCAAATCAAGTTACTACCAAACCTCGTAGGTTAACCAGAGTGAGATCCGCACCAGAGTGGTACGGTAATCCTGTTCTGGATGTCATGTTACTTGACCATGATGAACCTACGAACTATGAGGAAGCGATGATGAGCCCAGATTCCGCGAAATGGCTTGAGGCCATGAAATCTGAGATGGGATCCATGTATGAGAACAAAGTATGGACTTTGATTGACTTGCCCGATGATCGGTGAGTCATTAAGAATAAATGGATCTTCAAGAGGAAGACGGATGCCGATAGTAGTGTTACTATCTACAAAGCTCGAATTGTCGCAAAATGTTTTCGACAAGTTCAAGGTGTTGACTACGATGAGATTTTCTCACTCGTATCGATGCTTAAAAGTCTGTCCGAATCATGTTAGCAGTTGTCGCATTTTATGAAATCTGGCAAATGGATGCCAAAACTGTATTCCTTCATGGATTTCTTAAAAGAAGAGTTGTATATAATGCAACCAGAAGGTTTTGTCGATCCTAAAGGTGCTAACAAAGTGAGCAAGCTCTAGTGATCCATCTATGGACTGGTGCAAGCATCTCGGAGTTGGAATATATGCTTTGATAAAGTGATCAAAGCATATGGTTTCATACAGACTTGCGGTGAAGCCTGTATTTACAAGAAAGTGAGTGGGAGCACTACAACATTTCTGATAAGTATATGTGAATGACATATTGTTGATCGAAAATAATGTAGAATTTTTTGGAAAGCATAAAGGAGTGTTTGAAAAGAGTTTTTCAAAGAAAGACCTCGATGAAGCTGCTTACACATTGAGGATCAAGATGTATAGAGATAGATCAAGACGCTTGATAAGTTTTTTCAATGAGTACATACCTTGACAAGATTTTGAAGTAGTTCAAAATGGAACAGTCAAAGAAGGAGTTCTTGCCTGTGTTGCAAGGTATGAAGTTGAGTAAAGACTCAAAAACCCGACCATAGCATAAAATAGAAAGAGAATGAAAAGTCATTCCCTATGCCTCAATCATAGGTTCTGTAAAGTATGCTATGTTGTTTACTAGTCCTATTGTATACCTTAGCATGATTCTGACAAAGGAGTACAATAGTGATCTAGGAGTAGATCACTGGACAACGGTCAAAATTATCCTTAGAGTACTAAGGAAATATTTCTCGGTTATGGAGGTGATAAAAGAGTTCATCGTAAAGAGTTACATCGATGCAAGCTTTTTACATCGATCTAGATGACTCTAAGTCTCGATTTGGATACATATTGAACCTGGGAGCAATTAGCTAGAGTAGCGCCGTGCAGAGCATTGTTGACATAGAAATTTGAAAAATACATATGACTCTGAATATGACAGACCCATTGACTAAGCTTCTCTCACAAGCAAAACATGATCACGCCTTAGTACTCTTTGGGTGTTAATCACATAGCGATGTGAACTAGATTATTGACTCTAGTAAAACCCTTTGGGTATTAGTCACATGACAATGTGAACTAATCACATGGTGATGTGAACTATTGGTGTTAAATCACATGGCGATGTGAACTAGATTATTGACTCTAGTGCAAGTGGGAGACTGAAGGAAATATGCCCTACAGGCAATAAAAAAGTTGTTATTTATATTTCCTTATATCATGATAAATGTTTATTATTCATGCTAGAATTGTATTAACCAGAAACTTAGTAAATGTGTGAATACATAGACAAACAGAGTGTCGCTAGTTTGCCTCTACTTGACTAGCTCGTTGAATCAATGATGGTTATGTTTCCTAACCATAGACATGAGTTGTCATTTGATTAATGGGATCACATCATTAGAGAATGATGTGATTGACTTGACCCATACATTAGATTAGCACGATGATCATTTAGTTTGTTGCTATTGCTTTCTCCATAACTTATACATGTTCCTATGACTATGAGATCATGCAACTCCCGAATACCGGAGGAGCACTTTGTGTGCTACCAAATGTCACAACGTAACTGGGTGATTATAAAGGTGCCCTACAGGTGTCTCCAATGGTGTTTGTTGAGTTGGCATAGATTGAGATTAGGATTTGTCACTTCGAGTATCGCAGAGGTATCTCTGGGCCCTCTCGGTAATGCACATCACTATAAGCCTTGCAAGCACTGTGATTAATGAGTTAGTTGCGGGATCATGCATTCCGGAACGAGTAAAGAGACTTGTCAGTAATGGGATTGAACTAGGTATTGAGATACCGACGATCGAATGTCGGGCAAGTAACATACCGATGACAAAGGGAACAACATATGTTGTTATGCGGTTTGACTGATAAAGATCTTCGTAGAATATGTAGGAGCCAATATGAGCATCCAGGTTCCGCTATTGGTTATTGACCGGAGATGAGTCTTGGTCATGTCTACATAGTTCTCAAACCCATAGGGTCCGCACGCTTAATGTTCTGTGATGATTTGTATTATGAGTGATGTGATTTGATGACCAAAGTTTGTTCGGAGTCCCGGATGAGATCAGGGACATGACGAGGAGTCTCGAAATGGTCGAGAAATAAATATCGATATATTGGAAGGCTATATTCGTACATCGGAAAGGTTCCGAGTGATTCAGGTATTTTTTGGAGTACCGGAGAGTTACGGGAATTCGTATTGGGCCTTAATGGGCCATACGGAAAGGAGAGAAAGGCCTCAAGGGTGGCCGCGCCCCTTCCCCATGGCCTGGTCCTAATTGGACTAGGGAATGGGGGCGCCCCCTTCCTTCCTTCTCCTTCTCCCTTCCCTTTTTCCTATTCCACGTGGGAGGTGGAATCCTACTAGGACCAGGGAGTCCTAGTAGGACTCCACACTTTGGGCGCGCCCTATGAGGGCCGGCCTCCTCCTCCCTCCATCATTTATATACATGGCCAGGGGGCACCCCATAGACACACAAGTTGATCATTGATCTCTTAGCCGTGTGCGGTGCCCCCCACCACCATAATCCACCTCGGTCATATCGTAGAGGTGCTTAGGCGAAGCCCTTCGTCGGTAGCATCATCATCACTGTCATCACACCGTCGTACTGATGAAACTCTCCCTCGAAGCTCTACTGGATCGGAGTTCGTGGGACGTCACCGAGCTGAACGTGTGCTGAACTCGGAGGTGTCGTACGTTCGGTACTTGGATCGGTCGGATCATGAAGATGTACGACTACATCAACCGCATTCTCATAACGTTTCTGCTTACGGTCTATGAGGGTACGTAGACGATACTCTCCCCTCTCGTTGCTATGCATCACCATGATCTTGCGTGTGCGTAGGATTTTTTTTGAAATTACTGCGTTCCCCAACAGTAGGTATGTGTTTGATCTCTCTCTCTCTCTGTCTCGTGTTCTTGATTTGGCACGATCTTGATGTATCGCGAGCTTTGCTATTATAGTTGGATCTTATGATGTTTCTCCCCCTCTACTCTCTTGTGATGAATTGAGTTTTCTCTTTGAAGTTATCTTATCATATTAAGTCTTTAAGGATTTGAGAACACTTGATGTATGTCTTGCATGTGCTTATATGTGGTGACAATGGGATATCACGTGATCCACTTGATGTATGTTTTCATGATCAACTTGCGAGTTCCGTGACCTCGTGAACTTATGCATAGGGGTTGGCACACGTTTTCATCTTGACTCTCCGGTAGAAACTTTGGGGCACTCTTTAAAATTCTTTGTGTTGGTTGAATAGATGAATCTGAGATTGTGTGATGCATATCATATAATCATACCCACGGATACTTGAGGTGACATTGGAGTATCTAGGTGACAATAGGGTTTTGGTTGATTTGTGTCTTAAGGTGTTATTCTAGTACGAACTCTATGATAGATTGAACGAAAAGAATAGCTTCGTGTTATTTTACTACGAACTCTTGAATAGATCGATCAGAAAGGATAACTTTGAGGTGGTTTCGTACCCTACAATAATCTCTTTGTTTGTTCTTCGCTATTAGTGACTTTGGAGCGACTCTTTGTTGCATGTGGAGGGATAGTTATATAATCCCATTATGTTATTATTGTTGAGAGAACTTGCACTAGTGAAAGTATGAACCCCAGGCCTTGTTTCAACGCATTGCAATACCATTTACGCTTACTTTTACCACTTGCTACCTTGCTGTTTTTATATTTTCAGATTACAAAACCTATATTTACCATCCATATTGCACTTGTATCACCATCTCTTCGCCGAACTAGTGCACCTATACAATTTACCATTGTATTGTGTGTGTTGGGGACACAAGAGACTCTTTGTTATTTGGTTGCAGGGTTGTTTGAGAGAGACCGTCTTCATCCTACGCCTCCCACGGATTGATAAACCTTAGGTCATCCACTTGAGGTAAATTTGCTACTGTCCTACAAACCTCTGCACTTGGAGGCCCAACAACGTCTACAAGAATAAGGTTGTGTAGTAGACATCAAGCTCTTTTCTGGCGCCGTTGCCGGGGAGGTTTGCGCTTGAAGGAATATCTTTAGATCTTGCAATCGAATCTTTTTGTTTCTTGTTTTATCACTAGTTTATTCTATAAAAGAAAAATAAAAAATGGAATTGATGGTACCTCATATGCTTCATCTTTTTAATATCTTTCATGAAAATTAGGATTTCGATAATTGTGCCAAATTTCTAGAAGAAGAATGCATTAAAATGTTTGGCACTAAATCTTTGGATTATGAGCATGATTCCAATGTTGTTAGTATGAATTCTTTGAATATCCATGATGCTAATGATATGCAAATCCACAAGCTTGGGGATTCTATGTTTGATGAAGATGATATTTTTTGTCCCCCAAGTTTTGATGAGCAAATTTATTTTGATGATAGCATGCCTCCTATTTATGATGATTATATTGATTAAAGTGGGTTTGGAAGAGTGTTAACTTTAGGAAGTAATGATCCCACTATTTTGGAGGGTGTTGAATCTTATTGTGATAATTATGAAAGTGGGTTTGGAGAGGTCATGACTTTAGTTAATGTTAACCCCACTATTTTGGAAGAGTGTCAACTTTGCATACATGTGGATCGTGTTAAGAATATGTTTTGTGATAACTATATTGTTGAATTTTATTATTATCCTACATGTAATTATTATGAGGGAGTAACATATGCTTGTAGGAATTGCAATAATATCAAGTTTCCTCTCTATGTGTTGAAAATCTTGAAGATTTGCTTGTTTACCTTCCTATGCAAGTTGATTCTTGTTCCCACAAGTTGTTTGCTCACAAAATCCCAATGCATAGGAAGTGGGTTAGGCTTAAATGTGTTATTCATATTATTCATGATGCTCTCTTTATGTTTCAGTTCTTATCCTTTATGTGAGCATCATTGAAATCATCATGCCTAGCTAGGGGCGTTAAACGATAGCGCTTGTTGGGAGGCAACCCAATTTTATTTTTGTTCTTTGCTTTTTGATACTGTTTAGTAATAAATAATTCATCTAGCCTCTGTTTAGATGTGGTTTTATGTTTTAATTAGTGTTTGTGCCAAGTAGAACCTTTGGGAAGACTTGGGTGAAGTCTTTGCGATCTTGCTGTAAAAAACAGAAACTTTTGCGCTCACGAGATTAGCTGCCATTTTTTACTGGAGAGTGCGTTTAGGTTGATTATTTTTGCAGATGATTAATAGACAAATTCCTCAGGTCCACCAATTTATTTCAGAATTTTTTGAGTGACAGAAGTATTCTAATGATACAGATTACTACAGACTGTTCTGTTTTTGACAGATTCTGTTTTCTATGTGTTGTTTGCTTATTTTGATGAATCTATGAGTAGTATCGGAGGGTATGAACCATAGAGAAGTTGGAATAAAGTAGATATTACACCAATATGAATTTAGAATGAGTTCACAACAGTAATTAAGTTGTGATTTATTTTCTTATACTAACGGAGCTTACGAGTTTTCTGTTAAGTTTTGTGTTGTGAAGTTTTCAAGTTTTGGGTAAAGATTCGATGGACTATTTAATAAAGAGTGGCAAGAGCCTAAGCTTGGGGATGCCCAAGGCACCCCAAGGTAAAATCCAAGGACACCAAAGAGCCTAAGCTTGGGGATGCCCCGGAAGGCATCCCCTCTTTTGTCTTCGTTCATCGGTAACTTTACTTGGAGCTATATTTTTATTCACCACATGATATGTGTTTTTCTTGGAGCGTCTTGTATGATTTGAGTCTTTGATTTTTAGTTTACCACAATCATCGTTACTGTACACACCTTTTGAGAGAGACACACATGAATTGGAATTTATTAGAATACTCTATGTGCTTCACTTATATCTTTTGAGCTATATAGTTTTTGCTCTACTGCTTCACTTATATCTTTTAGAGCACGATGGTGGTTTTATTTTATAGAAATAATGGATCTCTCATTCTTCACTTATATTATTTTGAGAGTCCTTTAGAACAACATGCCAATTTGCTTTTAGGCATAATAAAAACTTTCATATAAGTGCATTGAATACTATGAGAAGTTTGATACTTGATAATTGTTTTGAGATATGGAGATGGTGATATTAGAGTCATGCTAGTTGAGTAGTTGTGAATTTGAGAAATACTTGTGTTGAAGTTTGTGATTCCCGTAGCATGCACGTATGGTGAACCATTATGTGATGAAGTCGGAGCATGATTTATTTATTGATTGCCTTCCTTATGAGTGGCGGTCGGGGATGAGCGATGGTGTTTTCCTACCAATCTATCCCCCTAGGAGCATGCACGCAGTACTTTGTTTCAATAACTAATAGATTTTTGCAATAAGTATGTGAGTTCTTTATGACTATGTTGAGTCCATGGATTATACGCACCCGCACCCTTCCACATTTGCTAGCCTCTCTATTACCGCGCACCTTTCACCGGTATCATACACCCACCATATACCTTCCTCAAAACAACCACCATACCTACCTATTATGGCATTTCCATAGCCATTCCGAGATATATTGCCATGCAACTTTCCATCGTTCCGTTTGTTATGACACGCTTCATCATTGTCATATTGCCATGTATGATCATGTAGTTGACATCGTATTTGTAGCAAAGCCACCGTTCATAATTCTTTCATATATGTCACTCCTGATTCATTGCATATCCCGGTACACCGCCGGAGGCATTCACATAGAGTCATATTTTGTTCTAAGTATTGAGTTGTAATTCTTGAGTTGTAAGTAAAAAGAGGTGTGATGATCATCATTATTAGAGCATTGTCCCAGTGAGGAAAGGATGATGGAGACTATGATTCCCCCACAAGTCAGGATGAGACTCCGGACGAAAAATAAAGAAAAAAAGCGAGAGAAAAGAGGCCAAAAAAAGAAAGAAGGCCCAAATAAAAAATGAGAGAAAAAGAGAGAAGGGACAATGTTACTATCCTTTTTCCATACTTGTGCTTCAAACTAGCACCATGATCTTCATGATAGAGAGTCTCCTATGTTGTCACTTTCATAAACTAGTGGGAATTTTACATTATAGAACTCGGCTTGTATATTCCAATGATGGGCTTCCTCAAAATGCCCTAGGTCTTCATGAGCAAGCAAGTTGGATGCACACCCACTTAGTTTCTTTTGTTGAGCTTTCATACACTTATAACTCTAGTGCATCCATTGCATGGCAATCCCTACTCACTCACATTGATATATATTAGTGGGCATCTCCATAGCCCGTTGATATGCCTAGTTGATGTGAGACTATCTTCTCCTTTTTGTCTTTTCCACAACCACCATTCTATTCCACCTATAGTGCTATATCCATGGCTCACGCTCATATATTGCGTGAAGATTGAAAAAGTTTGAAAACTTCAAAAGTATGAAACACTTGCTTGGCTTGTCATCGGGGTTGTGCATGATTTAATATTTTGTGTGATGAAGATAGAGCATAGCCAGACTATATGATTCTGTAGGGATAACTTTCTTTGGCCATGTTATTTTGAGAAGACATGATTGCTTAGTTAGTATGCTTGAAGCATTATTATTTCTATGTCAATATTAAACTTTTATCTTGAATCTTCCGGATCTGAACATTCGTGCCACAATAAAGAACAATTACATTGAAAAATATTCTAGAAAGCATTTCACATCAAAAATTCTTTTTTTATCATTTACCTACTCGAGGACGAGCAGGAATTAAGCTTGGGGATGCTTGATACGTCTCCAACGTATCTATAATTTTTTATTGTTCCATGGTATTATATTATCTGTTTTGGATGTTAATGGGCTTCATTTTAGACTTTTATATTATTTTTGGGACTAACCAATTAACCGGAGGCCCAGCCCAAATTGCTATTCTATTTTTCCTATTTCAGTGTTCCGCAAAAAAGGAATATCAAATGGAGTCCAAATGGAATGAAATCTTCGGGGGCGTGATTTTTGGAACAAACGTGATCCACAAGACTTGGAGTGGACGTCAAGCAATCAACGAGGCGGCCACGAGGCAGGGGCGTGCCTACCCTCCCTGGGCGCGCCCTCCTGTTGGGTAACGTAGCAATAATTCAAAATTTTCTATGCATCACCAAGATCAATCTATGGAGAGACTAGCAACGATAGAGAGGTGAGTGCATCTTCATACCCTTGAAGATCACGATGCAGAAGCATTACAAGAACGCGGATGAAGGAGTCGTACTCGCAGCGATTCAGATCGCAGTTGATTCTGATCTAAGCGCCGAACAACGGCGCCTCCGCGTTCAACACACGTACAGCCCGGGGACGTCTCCTCCTTCTTGATCCAGCAAGGGGAGAGGATAAGTTGAGGGAGAGCTCCGGTAGCACGACGGCTTGGTGGTGGAGCTTGCAGTTCTCCGGCAGGGCTTCACCAAGCACTACGGAGGAGGAGGAGGAGGTGTTGGGGAGGGAGAGGGGCTGCGCCAGGGGAAGGGTGTGCGGCTGACCTCTCTCTCTCTCTCTCACTATATATAGGGGTAAGGGGTGGAGGAGGCGCCCTAGGGTTCCCTAGGAGAGGGGCGGCGGCCATAGGAGAAACCCTAGATGGGTTTGGGCGCCCCCACCCCTAGGAAACTTGCCCCCCAAGCCGGGAGGGGTGGCCGCCCTAGGGGAGGCGCCCCCACCTCTCCAAGTTATGTGAGATGGGGTGGGAGGGGCACTCAGCCCCTTAGTGGGCTGATGTGCCCCCTCCCCTTGGCCCATAAGGCCCCCCAACGCTTGCCGGGGCCTCCGAAACCCCTTTCGGACACGCTGGTCGTCACCCGGTACCCCCGTAATAATTCCGGACTCCAATACCCTTCGTCCAACATATCAATCTTCACCTCTGGACCATTTCGTAAATCCTCGTCACGTCCGGGATCTCATCCGGGACTCCGAACAACTTTCGGTAACCACATACTATTTCCCATAACAACTCTAGCGTCACCAAACCTTAAGTGTGTAGACCCTACGGGTTCGGGAACCATGTAGACATGACCGAGACATCTCTCTGGCCAATAACCAATAGCGGGATCTGGATACCCATATTGGCTCCCACATGTTCCACGATGATCTCATCGGATGAACCACGATGCCGGGGATTCAATCAATCCCGTATGTAATTCCCTTTGTCTATCAGTATTTTACTTGCCCGAGATTCGATCGTCGGTATCCCCATACCTCGTTCAATCTCGTTATCAGCAAGTCTCTTTACTCGTTCCGTAACGCATGATCCCGTGGCTAACTCATTAGTCACACTGAGCTCATTATGATGATGCATTACCGAGTGGGCCTAGAGATATCTCTCCGTCATACGGAGTGACAAATCCCAGTTTCGATTCGTGCCAACTCAAGAGATACTTTCGGAGCTACCTGTAGTGCACCTTTATAGTCACCCAGTTATGTTGTGATGTTTGGTACACCCAAAGCATTCCTACGGTATCCGGGAGTTGCACAATCTCATGGTCTAAGGAAATGATACTTGACATTAGAAAAGCTCTTAGCAAACGAACTACATGATCTTGTGCTATGCTTAGGATTGGGTCTTGTCCATCACATCATTCTCCTAATGATGTGATCTCGTTATCAATGACATCCAATGTCCATGATCAGGAAACCATAACCATCTATTGATCAACGAGCTAGTCAACTAGAGGCTTACTAGGGACATGTTGTGGTCTATGTATTCACACATGTATTACGGTTTCTAGTTAATACAATTATAGCATGAACAATAGAAAATTATCATGAACAAGGGAATACAATAATGAGCATTTTATTATTGCCTCTAGGGCATATTTCCAACAGTCTCCCACTTGCACTAGAGTCAATAATCTAGTTCACATCACTATGTGATTGTAATGAATCCAACACCCATGGTGTTTGTTCATATCTCGCTTGTGAGAGAGGTTATTAGTCAACGGGTCTGAACCTTTCAGATCCGTGTGTTCTTTACAAATCTCTATGTCATCTTGTAGATGCAGCTACCACGCGCTACTTAGAGCTATTCCAAATAACTGCTCTACTATACGAATCCGGTTTACTACTCAGAGTCATCCGGATTAGTGTCAAAGTTTGCATCAACGTAACCCTTTATGACGAACTCTTCTACCACCTCCATAATCGAGAAAATTCCTTAGTCCACTAGTTACTAAGGATAAGTTCGACCGCTGTCATGTGATCCATTCCTGGATCACTCTTGTACCCCTTGACTGACTCATGGCAAGGCACACTTCTGGTGTGGTACACAGCATAGCATACTGTAGAGCCTACGTCTAAAGCATAGGGGACGACCTTCGTCCTTTCTCTCTCTTCTGCCGTGGTCAGGTCTTGAGTCTTTCTCAATACTCACACCTTGTAACACAGCCAAGAACTCCTTCTTTTCTGATCTATTTTGAACTCCTTTAAAATCTTGTCACGGTATGTATTCATTTGAAAGTACTATTAAGTGTTTTTTATCTATCCTTATAGATCTTGATGCTCAATGTTCAAGTAGCCTAATCTAGGTTTTCCATTGAAAGACACTTTTCAAATAACCCTGTATGCTTTCCATAAATTCTACAACATTTCTGACCAACAATATGTTAACAACATATACTCATCAAAAATTCTATAGTGCTCCCACTCACTTCTTTGGAATTACAAGTTTCTCATAAACTTTGTATAAACCCAAAATCTTTGATCATCTCATCAAAGCGTACATTCCAACTACGGGATGCTTACTCCAGTCCTTAGAAGGATTGCTGGAGCTTTGCATACTTGTTAGCATCTTTCAGGATTGACAAAACCTTCTGGTTCTATCACATACAACCTTTCCTCAAGAAAATCGTCGAGGAAACAATGTTTTGACATCTCATCTGCAAGATTTCATAAATAATGCAGTAACTGCTAATATAATTCCAACAGACTCTTAGCATCGCTACGAGTGAGAAAGTCTCATCATAGTCAACTCCTTGAACTTGTCGGAAAACATCTTAACGACAAGTCAAGCTTTCTTAATGGTGACACTTACCATCATTGTTCGTCTTCCTTTTAAAATCCATCTGCACCCAACAGCCTTACGACCATCAAGTAGTTCTTCCAAAGTCTATACTTTGCTTTTATACATGGACCCACTCTCGGATTTTATGGCCTCGAGCCATTCGTCGGAACCCGGGCTCACCATCACTTCTCCATAGCTCGTAGGTTCATTTTTGTCTAGCAACATGATTTCCAAGACAGGATTACGTACCACTCTGAAGTAGTATGCATCCTGTTCGACCTACGATGTTTGGTAGTGACTTGATCCGAAGTTTCATGATCACTATCATAAGCTTCCACTTCAATTGGTGTAGGTGCCACAGGAACAACTTCCGGTGCCCTGCTACACACTAGTTGAAGTGACGGTTCAATAACCTCATCAAGTCTCCACCATCCTCCCACTCAATTCTTTCGAGAGAAACTTTTCCTCAAGAAAGCACCCGTTTCTAGAAACAATCACTTTTGCTTCCGGATCTGAAATAGGAGGTATACCCAACTGTTTTGGGTATTCTATGAAGATGCATTTATTCGCTTTGGGTTCGAGCTTATCAGCCTGAAACTTTTTCACATAAGTGTCGCAGCCCCAAACTTTTAAGAAACGACAGCTTAGGTTTTTTCTAAACCATAGTTCATACGGTGTCGTCTCAACGGAATTGCGTGGTGCCCTATTTAAAGTGAATGCGGTTGTCTCTAATGCCTAGCCCATAAACGATAGTGGTAATTCGATAAGAGGCATCATAGTATGCACCATATCCAATAGGGTGAAGTTATGATGTTCGGACACACCATCACACTATGGTGTTCCAGGCGGTATTAGTTGTGAAACAATTTCCACAATGTCTTAATTGTGTGCCAAACTCATAACTCAGATATTCATCTCTATGATCATATCATAGACATTTTATCCTCTTGTCACGACGATCTTCAACTTCACTCTGAAATTACTTAAACCTTTCAATAATCCAGACTTGTGTTTCATCAAGTAAATATACTCAGCACCTACTCAAATCATCTGTGAAGTAAGAACATAATGATATCCACTGCGTGCCTCAGCACTCATTGGACTGCACACATCAAAATGTATTACTTCCAACAAGTTGCTTTCTTGTTCCATCTTACTGAAAACGAGGCCTTTCAGTCATCTTGCCCATGTGGTATGATTTGCATGTCTCAAGTGATTCAAAATCAAGTGAGTCCAAATGATCCATCTGTATGGAGTTTCTTCATGCATATATACCAATAGACATGCTTCACATGTCTCAATCTTTTCAAAAATGAGTGAGTCCAAAGATCCATCAACATGGAGCTTCTTCATGCGTTTTATACCAATATGACTCAAATGGCAGTGCAACAAGTATGTGGTACTATCATTACTATCTTATATCTTTTGGCATGAACATGTGTATCACTACGATCGAGATTCAATAAACCATTCATTTTAGGTGCAAGACCACTGATGGTATCATTCAAATAAACAGAGTAACCTTTATTCCCCTTAGTTGAATAACCGTATTGCGATAAACATAATCCAATCATGTCTATGCTCAACGCAAACACCAAATAACAATTATTTTGGTTTAACACCAGTCCCGGTGGTAGAGGGAGCGTGCGATGTTTGATCACATCAACCTTGGAAACACTTCCAACACATATCGTCATCTCACCTTTAGCTAGTCTCCGTAGCCTTTTATTTCGAGTTACTAACACTTAGCAACCGAACCGGTATTTATTACCCTGGTGCTACTAGGAGTACTATTAAAGTACACAATAATATAATGTATATTCAAAATACTTCTGTAGACCTTGCCAGCCTTCTCATCTACCAAGTATCTAGGGTAGTTCTGCTTCAGTGACCGTTCCCCTCATTACAGAAGCACTAAGTCTCGGTTTTGGGTTCAACCTTGGGTTTCTTCACTAGAGCAGCAACTGATTTACCGTTTCGTGAAGTATCCCTTCTCTCCCTTGCCCTTCTTGAAACTAGTGGTTTTACTAACCATCAACAATTGATGCTCCTACTTGATTACTACTTTTGCGGTGTCAAACATCGCAAATTGCTCAAGGATCATCATGTCTATCCCTGATATGTTATAGTTCATCACTAAGTTCTAATAGCTTGGTGGCAGTGACTATGGAGAACTATCACTATCTCATCTGGAAGATTAACTCCCGCTCGATTCAAGCGATTGTAGTACTCAAACAATCTGAGCACATGCTTAATGATTGAGCTTTTCTCCCTTAGTTTGCAGGCTTAAGAAACTTGTCAGAGGTCTCATATCTCTTGATGTGGGCACTAGTCTGAAATCCCAATTTTAGTCTTTGGAACATCTCATATGTTCTGCGACGTTTCAAAAACGTCTTTGGCGCCTCAATTCTAAACTGTTAGCATTGCGCACTGAACTATCACGTAGTCATCAAGACGTGTATGTCAGATGTTCGCAACATCCATAGACGATGCTCGAGGTTCAGCACACCGAGCAGTGCATTAAGGACATAAGCCTTCTGCACAGCAATGAGGATAATCCTCAGTTTACGGACCCAGTCCGCATAATTTCTACTATATCTTTCAACTTAGTCTTTCTCTAGGAATGTATTAAAACAAAGAGCTAAAGCGCGAGCTATTAATCCACAACATAATTTGCAAATACAATTTAGACTATGTTCATGATAATTAGGTTCATCTAATCAAATTATTCAATGAATTCCCACTCAGATAGACATCCCTCTAGTCATCTAAGTGATACATGATCCGAATCGACTAGGTCGTGTCCGATCATCACGTTAGACGGACTAGTCATCAATGGTGAACATCTCCATGTTGATCATATCTACTATACGACTCATGTTCGACCTTTCGGCCTCTCGTGTTCCGAGGCCATGTCTGTACATGCTAGGCTCGTCAAGTCAACCTAAGTGTTTTGCATGTGTAAATCTGGCTTACACCCGTTGTATTCGAACGTTAGAATCTATCACACCCGATCATCACATGGTTCTTCGAAACAACGAGCCTTCGCAACGGTGCACAGTTAGGGGGGGGACACTTTCTTGAAATTTTAGTGAGGGATCATCTTATTTATGCTATCGTCGTTCTAAGCAAATAAGATGTAAACATGACAAACATCACATGCAAATCATAAAGTGACATGATATGGCCAATACCATCTTGCGCCTTTGATCTCCATCTTCGAGGCGCGGCATGACCACCATCGTCACCGGCATGACACCATGATCTCCATCATCATGATCTCCATCATCGTGTCTTCATGAAGTTGCCTCGCCAACTATTACTTCTACTACTATGGCTAACGGTTAGCAATAAAGTAAAGTAATTACATGGCGTTTTCATTGACACGCAGGTTAAGACAACTCCTATGGCTCATGCCGGTTGTCATACTCATCGACATGCAAGTCGTGATTCCTATTACAAGAACATGATCAATCGCATACGTCACATATATCATTCATCACATCCTTTTGGCCATATCACATCACATAGCATACCCTGCAAAAACAAGTTAGACGTCTTCTAATTGTTGTTGCATGTTTTACGTGACTGCGATGGGTTACTAGCAAGAATGTTTCTTACCTACGCAAAACCACAACGATGATATGCCAATTACTATTTACCCTTCATAAGGACCCTTTTCATCGAATTCGATCCGACTAAAGTGGGAGAGACAGACACCCGCCAGCCACCTTATGCATCAAGTGCATGTCAGTCGGTGGAACCAGTCTCACGTAAGCGTACGTCTAAGGTCGGTCCGGGCTGCTTCATCCCACAATGCTGCCGGATCAAGACAAGACTAGTAACGGTAAGAAAATTGAACAAATCATCGCCCACAACTGCTTTGTGTTCTACTCGTGCATAGAATCTACGCATAGACCTAGCTCGTGATGCCACTGTTGGGTAACGTAGCAATAATTCAAAATTTTCTATGCATCACCAAGATCAATCTATGGAGAGACTAGCAACGAAAGAGACGGGAGTGCATCTTCATACCCTTGAAGATCACGATGCAGAAGCATTACAAGAACGCGGATGAAGGAGTCGTACTCGCAGCGATTCAGATCGCAGTTGATTCTGATCTAAGCGCCGAACAAAGGCGCCTCTGCGTTCAACACACGTACAGCCCGGGGACGTCTCCTCCTTCTTGATCTAGCAAGGGGAGAGGATAAGTTGAGGGAGAGCTCCGGTAGCACGACGGCTTGGTGGTGGAGCTTGCAGTTCTCCGGCAGGGCTTCACCAAGCACTACGGAGGAGGAGGAGGTGTTGGGGAGGGAGAGGGGCTGCGCCAGGGGAAGGGTGTGGGGCTGCCCTCTCTCTCTCTCACTATATATAGGGGGAAGGGGTGGAGGAGGCGCCCTAGGGCTCCCTAGGAGAGGGGCGGCGGCCACAGGAGAAACCCTAGATGGGTTTGGGCGCCCCCAGCCCTAGGAAACATGCCCCCCAAGCCGGGAGGGGTGGCCGCCCTAGGGGAGGCGCCCCCACCTCTCCAAGTTATGTGAGATGGGGTGGGAGGGGCACTCATCCCCTTAGTGAGCTGATGTGCCCCCTCCCCTTGGCCCATAAGGCCCCCCAACGCTTGACGGGGCCTCCGAAACCCCTTTCGGACACTCTGGTCGTCACCCGGTACCCCCGGAATAATTCCGGACTCCAATACCCTTCGTCCAATATATCGATCTTCACCTTCGGACCATTTCGGAAATCCTCGTCACGTCCGGGATCTCATCCGGGACTCCAAACAACTTTCGGTAACCACATACTATTTCCCATAACAACTCTAGCGTCACCAAACCTTAAGTGTGTAGACCCTACGGGTTCGGGAACCATGTAGACATGACCGAGACATCTCTCTGGCCAATAACCAATAGCGGGATCTGGATACCCATATTGGCTCCCACATGTTCCACGATGATCTCATCGGATGAACCACGATGCCGGGGATTGGATTCAATCAATCCCGTATACAATTCCCTTTGTCTATCGTTTACTTGCCCGAGATTCGATCGTCGGTATCCCATACCTCGTTCAATCTCGTTACCGGCAAGTCTCTTTACTCGTTCCGTAACGCATGATCCCGTGGCTAACTCCTTAGTCACATTGAGCTCATTATGATGATGCATTACCGAGTGGGCCTAGAGATAGATATCTCTCCGTCATACGGAGTGACAAATCCCAGTTTCGATTCGTGCCAACTCAAGAGATACTTTCGGAGCTACCTGTAGTGCACCTTTATAGTCACCCAATTACGTTATGATGTTTGGTACACCCAAAGCATTCCTACGGTATCCGGGAGTTGCACAATCTCATGGTCTAAGGAAATGATACTTGACATTAGAAAAGCTCTTAGCAAACGAACTACACGATCTTGTGCTATGCTTAGGATTGGGTCTTGTCCATCACATCATTCTCCTAATGATGTAATCCCATTATCAATGACATCCAATGTCCATGGTCAGAAAACCATAACCATCTATTAATCAACGAGCTAGTCAACTAGAGGCTTATTAGGGACATGTTGTGGTCTATGTATTCACACATGTATTACGGTTTCCAGTTAATACAATTATAGCATGAACAATAGACAATTATCATGAACAAGGAAATACAATAATGACCATTTTATTATTGCCTCTAGGGCATATTTCCAACACCTTCCCCCTCGTGGGCCCCTCGTGGCTCAACCGACCTACTTCTTCCTCCTATATATGTTGACATACCCCGAAAACATCCAGGAGCACCACGAAACCCTATTTCCACCGCCGCAACCTTCTATACCCAAGAGATCCCATCTTGGGGCCTTTTCCGAAGCTCCGCAGGAGGAGGCATTGATCATGGAGGGCCTCTACATCAACTCCATGCCCCCCCGATAATGTGTCAGTAGTTTACCTCAGACCTTCGGGTCCAGAGTTATTAGCTAGTTGGCTTCTTCTCTCTCTTTGGATCTCAATACAAAGTTCTCCTCGATTTTCTTGGAGATCTATTGGATGTAATCTTCTTTTGCAGTGTGTTTGTTGAGATCAAATGAATTTTGTGTTTATGATCAAGATTATCTATGAGCAATATTTGAATCTTCTCTGAATTCTTTTATGTATGATTGGTTATCTTTGCAAGTCTCTTTGAATTTTCAGTTTGGTTTGGCCTACTAGATTGATCTTTCTTGCAATGGGAGAAGTGCTTAGCTTTGGTTTCAATCTTGCGGTGCTCGATCCCAGTGACAAAAAGGGAAACGACACGTATTGTATTGTTGCCATCGAGGATAAAAAGATGGGGTTTATATCATATTGCATGAGTTTATCCCTCTACATCATGTCATCTTTCTTAAGGCGTTACTCTGTTCTTATGAACTTAATACTCTAGATGCATGCTGGATAGCGGTCGATGTGTGGAGTAATAGTAGTAGATGCAGGCAGGAGTCGGTCTACTTGTCACGAACGTGATGCCTATATACATGACCATACCTAGATATTCTCATAATTATTCGCTTTTCTATCAATTGCTCGACAGTAATTTGTTCACCCATCGTAATACTTATGCTATCTTGAGAGAAGCTACTAGTGAAACCTATGGCCCCCGGGTCTATTTTCCATCATACATGTTTCCAATCTATTTTATTTTGCAATCTTTACTTTCAATCTATATCATAAAAATACCAAAAATATTTATCTTATTATTATCATCTCTATCAGATCTCACTCTTGCAAGTGGTCGTGAAGGGATTGACAACCCCTTTATCGCGTTGGTTGCGAGGTTCTTATTTGCTTGTGTAGGTACGAGGTGACTCGCGTGTGGTCTCCTACTGGATTGATACCTTGGTTCTCAAAAACTGAGGGAAATACTTACGCTGCTTTGCTGCATCACCCTTTCCTCTTCAAGGGAAAACCAGTGCATGCTCAAGAGGTAGCAGGGGCCTCTTCGTTCGTCACCTCCTAGATCCGATCATACATGGCTGATGTAATCGACTAGGGGGTGATGGCATACAATCTGATCATTGTTACGAGTGGGTTTGATCATATCACAACCATCTTCTCTTCTCGATAGTCATGCGCAGTTTTTTTCTTCCCACTTGATCGTCCCTACGTATCGAAGGGTTTTATGATGTCAATCAACATAATTTTCACCCAAAAATAGGTGTTTTCTCATAAATGATTTAAATCTCCCACTTTATGGTATGTCCCTTCTTCGTCCTTATATCATCGTGCCAAGATCACCAGCTCAGGACCCCCTACCAGAGATCTGTCGGATCTAACTCTGTCAGTGGTGGCCAATACAGGTCTCTCTGGTAGTCGTCACAGTGTGATAGGAATATAGATCGGCTCCGATGCAATCTATGCACCGAGATGGATCTTCTTCGCCAACTTGACTGGTAACCTCGACCAGGCCGAGGATTTTGCTCATGTCTGATCTGTGAGAGATCGGTGAGCATCTCCATCAATATCAAATTTGATCTCAACCGAGATCATGCAAAAAAACCTTCTATGGAGCTCAGGGGTTCAACGTCAACATTGCCCTTGTGCAACTGTGCAGAATTTTCTAGACATCAGATTTGTTTTGGATGTCCCCTCTTCCTCAAGGATCGCTTTGACGATTCCTTAGGAGGGATTGTGCGGAATTGAGTATATAACAACCTTGTAAACGTTCATCGTGTTCCGATGGAGGAATCTCCGGAAATCGCTGATATAATTAAGACTTGACGGATCTGGACGAGAATCTCATGAATTTGGGGTGAGGAGTCCAGCAGCCAGCTCACACATTGTTTGGAAGATCAAACCGTTCATCAGCTCCGGAATTCTTATATCGTCAACCCTCATAATTTTAGCTCGATCCTTCTGTTCAAACTCTGGGAAACGTCCAAGGAATGTGCATCAATTTTTGGATCTGTTTTCTGCATGAAAACGAACCCAACCCGAGTTCATCTTTTTTCTTGAACAAGATATCAGACATCCTTTTTGGAGGATTTTTTTTCTAGGGTATTGTGTTTTGTTCCCAAACACATGCCCACAATTTTTTTAGCCTTTTCCGAGGTGCTCTTTGATACGTCTCCATCGTATCTATAATTTTTTATTGTTCCATGCCAATATTCTACAACTTTCATATACTTTTGGCAACTTTTTATACTATTTTTGGGACTACATATTGACCCAGTGCCCAGTGCCAGTTCCTGTTTGTTGCATGTTTTTTGTTTCGCAGAAAATCCATATCAAACGGAGTCCAAAGTGGATAAAAACGGACGGGGATTTTTTTGGAATATATGTGATTTTTGGGAAGAAGAATCAACGCAAGACGATGCCTCAGGGGGCCACGAGGCAGGGGGCACCCCAGGGGGTCAGGCCCGCCCTAGGCACTCGTGGACACCTCGTAAGGCAGTTGGTGCCCTTCTTTCGCTGCAAGAAAGTTAATATCCGGATAAAAATTGTGTCCAAAATTCAGCCCAATCGGAGTTATGGATCTCTGGGAATTTAAGAAACGGTGAAAGGGCATAATCAGAAACGCAGAAACAGAGAGAGACAGAGAGACAGATCCAATCTCGAAGGGGCTCTCGCCCCTCCACCGCCATGTAGGCCGTGGACCAGAGGGGAAACCTTTCTCCCATCTAGGGTAAGGTCAAGGAAGAAGAAGAAGAAGGGGGGCTCTCTCCCCCTCTCTCCCGGTGGCGCCGGAACGCCGCCGGGGCCATCATCGCGACAATGATCTACACCAACAACTTCACTGCCGTCATCACCAACTCTTCCCCCCTCTATGCATCGGTGTAACCCCTCTTTTACCCACTGTAATTTATACTTAAACATGGTGCTCAACGCTATATATTATTTCCTAATGATGTATGGCTATCCTATGATGTTTGAGTAGATCCGTTTTATCCTATGGGTTAATTGATGATCGTGATTGGTTTGAGTTGCATGTTTTATTATTGGTGCTGTCCTATGGTGCTCTCCGTGTCGCGCAAGCGTGAGGGATTCTTGTTGTGTGGTGTTGCAATACGTTCATGATTCGCTTATAGTGGGTTGTTTGAGTGACAGAAGCATAAACCCGAGTAAGGGGATTGTTGCGTATGGGATAAAGGGGACTTGATGCTTTAATGCTATGGTTGGGTTTTACCTTAATGATCTTTAGTAGTTGCGGATGCTTGCTAGAGTTCCAATCATAAGTGCATATGATCCAAGAAGAGAAAGTATGTTAGCTTATGCCTCCCCCTCAAACAAAATTGCAATAATGATTACCGGTCTAGTTTTCGATTGCCTAGGGACAAATAACTTTCTCGTGACAAAAAGCTCTCTACTAAAACTAACTTAGTTGTGTCTTCATATAAACAGCCCCTACTTTTTATTTGCGCGCTCTTTATTATCTTGCAAACCTATCCAACAACACCTACAAAGTACTTCTAGTTTCATACTTGTTGTAGGTAAAGCGAACGTTAAGCGTACGTAGAGTTGTATCAGTGGTTGGTAGAACTTGAGGGAATATTTGTTCTACCTTTAGCTCCTTGTTGGGTTCGACACTCTTACTTATCTAAAGAGGCTACAATTGATCCCCTATACTTGTGGGTTATCACTCTTTAGCGTCACGCCGGTGTCAAACCGGTCCGACCTCGTTGCTCCATGGATGCCGACCTACACTAGACGTGGCGTCGCTTCGTCGAGCCTACACTATGCAGGTCAATCGTCACCTTGGTGAGGTGACCAAGAGTTCGGCATCACGGTCGACACACCATAGCCAAGACAACATTGTAGCCCATGGATTGCGCGATTCGTGCACGCCGGCATTGCCGCACAGTCACTTCATCAAGCCAGCATTGACCGCATCACAAATTTCGACCAGCGTCGGCTTCGCTGCGCCGTCGCTTCTTCAAGCCGACGTCCACCATGCCGACCTGCTTCGACATGTTGGCTGACGTGGGGGCTCCGGTGTCACCCTACCGTCCTGCTTTGTTACCTCGGCTGGACCGGGGGCTTCGCCATCGCTTCATCAACCTAATTCGGTGACTCCGACGTCACTGTGCCGACTTGCCCCATCACCTTGGCTAGACTAGGGGCGTCCTCTCGCCGCATTAGCCATGTTGCGTCGCCAATTCGTTGAAGCGAGCTCTTCGCTCTGCCTCTTTGTCGAGCCAAGCTCCTCATCGGGACGGGCTTGGGGGCTAGGACCTTGGCCAGGTCAAGGACTACACACCATATCGAATCTGTGAAAGTTCGATGGGTGTAGTGTATTCGTCCCGCCGCAAGCCCGGACCGCGTCATCAACATCGGGAGCATAAAACCAGCTAAGTCACTTTCATGCTCAAAAAATTTCAATATTCAATTTTTTCGGTTCAACCAAGCACTGTATTTGTGTTAAACAAAACTGTTGTTTGTTAAAAATAACTTCCTTTCCCCAACTTATTTATGTGTGCCATTTTATAAAAAATGTTTTCTTCTAAGTCGTTGCAAAGTCTTTTTCTACTACTCATTTTTTCGACTAGAATTTACGGTAAAAATAGTCGGATAGCCTGGCTTCTCCCTATGCCGCTCGAGTTTAGTTTGCTAAACTAGCCTGAGAAGCACTCTGCCTTCGGGAAAAGAAGGTTGAAGATGAAGGTCGACCACCTTGAAGTATGGAGATCAGATGTATCATGTTAAAGCACGATCAAAACTCAAATTAATTTTAAGACCAATTTCAGATTGGCACTAAGAAACTTGATTTAATTCAAACGTAAAGTTTTTATGTTCTTTTTTTGGTTTTCCAGAGCTTATGATACCTTTAACCTATTGTATATTTTTCTTGTAGGAGGCATTTCATTCTCTTGATGGAGGTGTCCTGTGTGATGGCTCCGCTCAGGAAAATCTTTTCTGACCCACAGTTTGGCTTCTTCTCTACCGAGATGCACCTCGACATCAACAAAACGCACACGAGGTTCAACTAGTTTTCGAGGAGATACGACCCTAGAGTCGGCCATGTGGCCCAACTCAAGTCTCGGGGGCTACAACACTGGCGATTCAATGTAGAAAATTCAAAGTGCAAAATGGTTTCGAGGAGATTAGGATCCTCAGGTTGGTCGGCCGCACCCAACCTAAGTCTCGGGAGCTACTACACACTCCATTTCCGTTCCTAAAGTAGCCGAGTAAGGACTTGATACTCATCTCGATTTCACAAATCGACCTGAATCTCAGGGGCTACGGGAATCAGCGGTTCTATGTTATCGTCTAGGTGCATCTTCGATTTTAGGCCGGCACGCACCTTAAGGGCTACTGACTATACATCCTGCCAGAGAATAAATAGCAACCGGCTTGGCGGAAAACTTTTTTCACTGAGGCCGACATCTACAACTCAAGACCGTGGTCGTGCACCACTTCGGAGGCAGACCGGCGTTGGAGCTTGGCTAAAAGAAAATAACAAGACATTTGATAAAGTTCGAGAACTTAAAGGGGATCCTTGGATACCCGACATATGAAATCTTCGGATACACCTTGGCGATCCTCGAGATCGGAGAAGATTTGTCGAATCAACTTTCAAGACCGACGACCAAAGGTGAAGAAAAATTTGGAAGAACCGAGGAGCGTCCCCAACTTGAAGGCCAGTTCAGGGGCTATTGATGGTGTCTTGGACTAGGAGGTACTCACCATGTTGTCTCCTGGTAGGAGGGCCGGGTCGAGGATCCCTGATGATCCACAAGTCTAGGGGGCTAATCGTTGTCCTTTTGATAAGAGTGTCAAACCCAACGAGGAGCAGAAGGAAATGACAAGCGATTTTCAGTAAGGTATTCTCTTCAAGTGCTGAAAGTAGCGGTAACAAGTAGTTTGATAGCAAGATATATAATTCGTAACAAGTAACAAGTGACAATAGTAACAAGAGTGCGGCAAGGTGGCCCAATCCTTTTTTATAGAAAATGACAGGCCAGAAGTACTTCTTATAATGAGCAAAGCGTTCTCGAGGACACATGGAAATTCTCGTCTAGGCACGTTCATCATGTTTAGTTGATTCACGTTCACTACTTTGATAATTTGATATGTGGGTGGACCGATATTAGGGTGATGTTCTTACTTGAACAAACAACCCTCCTGTGATTACCCCCTCTCGCAAGCATCCACAACTATGAAAGAAGAATTAAGCTAAATCTAATCATAGCATGAAACATATAGACCAAACCAACCCCTTACGGAATAACGCATAAACTAGGGTTTAAGATTATGTCACTCTCGCAACCCATCACCTACTTATTACTCCCCAATGCCTTACCTTAGGCCCAAATATGGTGAAGTTCCATGTAGTCGACGTTTACATGACACCACTAAAGGAAGAGCAACATACATATCATCAAAATATTGAATGAATACCAACTTCGCATGATTACTTATAACAAGACTTCTCCCATGTCCTCAAGAACAAAAGTAACTACTCACAAATCATATTCATGTTCAAGATTAGAGGGGTATTGAATATTCTTAAGGATCTGAACATATAATCTTCCGCCAAATAAACCAACTAGCATCAACTACAAGATGTTATCAACACTACTAGCAACCCACAGGTACCAATCTGAGGTTTTGGGACAAAGATCGAATAAAAGAGAGAAGCTAAGGTTTGATATGAGATGGTGTTCATGAAGATGTTGATGAAGATTGGTCCTCCCACAATGAGAGGGTCATTGGTGATGTCGATGGTTTTGATTCCCTCCTGGAGGGAAGTATCCCCGACGGAATCGCTCCACCAGAGAGCAAAAGTGCTCCTGCCCAGGTTCCCCCTCGAGAGGGCGGCGCTTCATTCTGAAAGTCTTCTCTTGATTTTTTTTTCTAGGGAAAATGACATCATATAGGAGAAGGAGGGCCAAAGAGGCCTGCTGGTGGGTCCACAAGCTTGGGTGGCGTGCCCCGGGGGGTGCCACCTGACCTTGTGGCCCATTGGTGGGGCCCCTCCTGGTGATTCCTCTTCCAGTATTTTTTTATTAATTCTAAATAAATCTTTGTAAATTTTCAGGTCATTTGGAGCTATGAAGAATAGATATCTCTGCTGCAGCTTTTCCAGATCCAGAATTCTAGTGGCCGGCAATTTCCCTCTTCGTATAAATCTTGCAAATTAAGAGAGAAAATGCATTAGGGTTGCATCATAAGGTGAAATAATGACCAAAAACATTGTAAATAACAATAGAAAAACATAATGCAAAATGGACGTATCAACTCCCCCAAGCTTAGACCTCACTTGCCCTCAAGTGAATGCCAAACTCGATGATCATGGCCACATGTATATAGAGAGAGGTGTCGATAAAACAAAATACAGACATGGTAGCATGATGATCATTATCATAACAGCAATATATCATCATAAAACTTCTCATGATCAAGTAACAATCCATCCACAATGCTAAAGTATGAACCATAAAGTTTCTTGAGAACCAACAAACTATGTCCTCGGTCATTGAAACAATTACAATTCATCATATTTTCAGAAAGAGTCTATGTAAGAGTTTTTGTTTAGAGAGTATGGGCTAGAGGGCTGAGATATGGGGATTGAAAAGTTGTTTTTTGGAATTTAATGATATGAGGAATGGCCTAGAAAGGGCTTAATTCCCCACAACACTTTTTTTTACTAAATTTGATTAGGAATGGGCTAGAGATGCCTAGATCAGCGCTCTGGTTCTTCCTTTTTTTTTGTCCTTTGACATGCACTAGAGACAAACTTATCCAGCTTTTTTTTGTTAACTTACTTATCCACCTTTAGTTTGTACTCGGTGTGTGTGCATGCTCCATTCCATTTTTAGTTTTTGCTGCGTGAAATGGATCCATTCCTTTTTGACCAGCAAGCAATATGCATATGCATGGTACTACTATACCATAGTACGCTAAGAGAAGCAAATGCAATTCGTGTACTCTTGTTCCTCTACAAGATCTAGCTAGCTAGTGGGTTACCAAAAATTATACTACTACATGGATAACTAACCTAACTAGTACCTGGCCGAATAAATTAGCATATTTGAATATACACTCCTTTTTTTAGAACATTGAGTATGTACTCTTGTGTGATGTGTAAAAGTTAACTCTCAGAATTGTGTGCATAGTATAAGCCAATTTTTTGAGGGAAAGAAGAAGCACATATATTTAATTGGCAGTTAAAATATAGGTATGGATCATGATGAAAAGTGCCACCAAATTATGTTCCATGAATTGCCAAAGCTTGCTGCGAGACATATAACCGCATCTAGTTTCCTTCTTTATTATAAAGACAAAGTACATGCGGTTAATAATCACCCTATGATCATCTGTGGATGATTGGTCGTAGTTCTCGTTGAGAGTTGGGTATACATTGAGCCCCGAGAGCATCGGTAGTTTGGACACAAAAACAATATGTAATCAGAGCCTCCATTGGAGCTAGGTAGGCACTCATCATGCCATTGTGGGGATACTTCGAAGTCATGCGTCTTTGGCTTGTTCCTTTCTCTTCTTTACATTGCTGACCGGGACTTGTGGTGCATGTCAGATGACCGGGCCCCTTGACTATTCATGTATGAAATGTCTTAAGTGCCCTTTGGGTAGGAGGAACCACTTAACTTACAAGGAAACTCGTAGGGGCACACCTGCCCAGTCGTGACGGCCGCACGATTGCCTCGCGATTCATAAAGTTGTTGGATTCCTTACTGGGGCACACCAAGTTTTAAGTTTTATGTTCCGAAACTTCAGTTTTCATCATTCGCTCGTACCAACTTTTAAGTTTTCGCCTTTCACTCGTACCAAGTTTCAACAATTGAAATTTAACAAAGTTCATAAAATTCATCAAAACGTATTCAAAAAGCCGTAGCCACAAGAAACATGTATATGCATACATAATTTATATTGCGGCCTACTTGATTTATCAAAAATGATTCTTGCATAGCTTGCACGCATGGGTTTTTCCTTTCAAAAATTATAATGAGCCGACGTTAGTTTGATTGCTCATTTACGCGTTATGATGCTCGTACCATGGGAAACATCGCTTTCAGCCATTTCGTTGTATACACAAAAGGATACTCCTAGTAGATGGACATAGGAGGAAAATGGATACTGGTGAAGTTCACAGCACAAAAGAGCAAAAAAAAAACATATGTAGGGAAAACTTCTAAGGATTTAAATCCTCTAAAAAAATCCTCTGAAATTCCTTTGAGTTAAAGGAGAAATTGATGTGTTTTCTCCGTGTTTGGGCTTCCTTCTATGCACTTGTGAGGAAGATAAGCAAAATGGTTTTCCAATGGATGTTGATATGCTGCAGAGAATCAAAAGAGCACAAGTTCTTCATGCAATATCTCAGTAGCTAGCTCTTTAGTAGGACAGAAGACTGTCCCCTCTACCTATATGCATGCATGCTTACGTCAGCAGCCACCAACTCAAAATCCATACAAAAATGTGGAGAATTTATGTAAGTAGGGGTCAAAACTAACTAGAGCTTGTCATCAATCCCCCCCGGGGGTCCCATTTGGGAAGGGAAAGGAGACAGGATGAGTAAGAACATTGTAAAGCGCCCTGCCCTCCCTGCCATTTTCTTTATCTGCAAGGGAATAGATGCTTCCTTCTTTGACAATTAAGCAAAGATTCTTCTCAAACATTCTCCAAATGTGTTGTTATTTGAACTGGTGTAACTATCTAGTGGCTTTCCTTAAGCAATAAGACATCCCTTGAAAAATTGTGTGGGCGTGCCACGATGCATGGTGTAGAGAAAATTAGATGTTTTTTGGTAGGCTGCGGTAGAGTTAACCGGGACCCGGAGATAAAAAACGCGAGGCATCAGCCCCGGAACCTTGGTTTATGGGGTGTGATTGACCGGCGGAGGTTAAACTGAAATCAAGTGAACTAAATATGCATTCGCTCTAATTTTAAATATATTGCATATTAAGGTTAGTTAGGATAATTTTTTGATTAACAGTTATTATCTTATATTTATTTATGTGATATTTTTTTGCGGGATAAACTTTCGACCTATTCATCTTCAATCATGATAGTACAACGAACACTAGAAATAAAAAAAATACATCCAGACCCGTAGATCACTTAGCGACGACTACAAGCATTGAAGTGAGCCGAAGGCGCGCCGCTGTCATCGCCCCTCCCTCGCCGGAGTCGGGCAAACCTTGTTGTAGTAGACAGTCAGGAAGTCGTCGTGCTAAGGCCCCGTAGAATCAACACACCAGAACAACAACCGCCGCCGATGAAGAGTGTAGATAAGAAGGATCCAATCTAAAGACACACGAACAAAGACAAACGATGAACAGATCCAAGCAAATCCACCAGAGACAGATCCACCGGAGACACACCTCCACACGCCCACCAACGATACTAGACGCATCACCGGAACGGGGACTAGGCGGGGAGACCTTTATTCCATCTACAGCGCCGTCTCGCCTTCTTGAGTAGGACACAAACCCTAACAAATCTCGAAAAATGATCTAAAAACGGAGCCCTCCCACCGGCAAGGGACATGATCCACTCCGTCCCCGTGGCCCTAAGGTCACGGTAGACAGGGCGGACCGACGCCGGCGCCGGCGGGAGGCAGAGAAACCCTAGTTTTTTTGGGTAGGAGGCGGCGGGCTAGCGAGTAGGCTTCCTTCCGGAGGGTGAAGTTGTGGTGAACCTTATATATGTGATATATAATTAATGTTATTAGATTTGTATTCCAAAATACTTGTTTGTGTTGATTTCGTATCACAATAATTACATATTGACGGGTACTTATTGGTCAAAGGCATGTCCTAATGAAACCAAATAGACAATCCATTTTGCAACAGATAGGATATTCCTTACTTATGGACTAATGGTCTGTACTCAACCCCCAACTAGGGTTGCTAAATTTTTTTTCCATCAGAGAATCCACCCCGGGAGGAACAAAACTGATGAATTTTACAAGAAGGGGTGTGGACAAGATCACCTCTCTCCACAAAGAGATGTGTGTATTATAGTTTTTGCAAGGAAGAGATATATTCATTCAGATGATACATGTTCTTTGAAAAGTAAGGCAAAACATTCCGGCTTCTACATCCATAGTTATGTTTTTCTTTTGAAAAGGGCAGCTTTATTACTTAAAAGATTTAAGCATTACATTGGTCTCTGCATAACTAAGATGTACACAACCAAACAATATCCTCTCATTCAAATGAAAAATAAAAAGGTGAAACACAAAGAAACATGCAGTGTCCATATAACGCTTAAAGCGGAGGGGGGCAATCCTAAGATCATGTTGCCGCCCGTGTTGGGCAAAAGTATCCCCGCCATAACTTTCAATTGTGTACACACCTCCGTAAACAGGTCTCGATTCTCCACGCTTTGTAGAGAGGACCATAAACGAAGAGTTCTGATACATCTGTAGATAATCTGCAGAAGAGAAATACTTTTATCGTTAAAAACATTATCATATCTACACAGCCAAAGCGACCAAATACATCCATAGTTATGTTATAAGGATACAATGCATCATGGCAGAACACAACGGCTTACAACCTACCGTTGGGAACAAACCCCCGATAAAGCTTATGATAATGAATTAGATTATTAAGTGAACTAGTTGATTTGTATGTGTATTGAAAATGCCGAGTAGGGTGTCATAATTTAGATTGCATGAGGTGTTAACTATATTCCCCACAAAAAGAATGTGTAGCCGTATATAGATACTAGTGTTTAATTGTGGGCGAGTTTTAACCTGAAGGAGATCATGTGTTGTTAAACTCACTATGGTTGTCTGGAAGGACTCAAGCTTGGCTATTAGTGTTCCTAGCCTGCTAGCCACGAGTTCGAAGCGTATTTGTTTCGGTCATGGTTGTAATCATTTTTTCTATATTATTCTACAATTGATTTTGTACTGCATCCGCCATTGTTCTTAATCCTCGTAGAGAGCCTAACTTCTGTTGTTAGAGCGACAATGAAACGAAAACATCCTGACATACCAACGTCATGGTCTAAAATACATGTGACTTTCTCATGATCGCTGGTAATTGCGTTATTTCCTGCATGTGAGTGGAAGAATAAAGATAATATTCGCAAGAACAGTGCAATGAAATAAGCAGCCTTATTTGAGCATATACGATCAATTTCAGTTGATGTAAAAGTTAGTGGCAAACAGTCCTTATCCTTGCTGCCAAATAACCTTGTTTTGTCTTTATCATCGATGCTGAGCGAAAACACACCACTTATATACCAAAGTCAACTAATCTACTTAAGGATCTCAGACATAAAATTCTGGTGACGTTTCAGATAAATTTCTATGTAGTTTTGAAGAATCTTAGCCTTGCATTGGCCAACTACAACCAGAATAATTTACCAACTAACTTAATTCCATAGTATGTGGACAGATAAGCAATACAATCAGGTTGCTACTTTATGAAGGATTGAGAGGAAACGGTACGGTGATACAAGAGTATCTAGTGCTACTATTCACTTAGATGCTGCCTTGCTACTAATGCACGGTAAGGCTAACAAAAGATCAAGTAAAAATATTATCTTTTAACATCAATTATGTTATATTTATCTAAAATAAATTTTCAAATGAAAATTCCACGTACAAATCGAGAAATGGTAAAGAAAAATCATGATGTAAACGTTAGCTTGGTTTACTATTCATAGAGATTTTGAATGAGGTACTATTTATGGTAAATTTAATCCTTTTTTTTTGTTCCTTGATTTGTGGACCGAATTTATATTTGAAAGTATATGATGCTAAGATGTATATAATGTTGATGTTATATTTTTCTTTCACAACTCTAATAATGGTCTAATACTAACCATCAGTAACTCATGTATCAAAAATACAGTCACTAGTATGGTACGTTTTTAAAAAAAAAAGGAGGATGACCCCCGGCTTCTACATCTAGGACATGCATGCAGTCATTTTATTCATTATTCACAAAGAACTTACAAAGTAATACATCAGTATGTCTGAATCCGTCATTTTGGAAACATCTATCGCTACTCCTATCCAATTAATGAAAGGGTGCAGTAAATCTGAGCCGAATACCCAGACCTCTCACCTAAGCCTAACATCTAAAGCCGAAGGCCGCAACCAAGCCACATACCAGGTGTGCAGCATAAACCGGTCCGAGGCACTCTCATGGGTCGTCGCCACCATCTTCCACAGATCCATCTTTAGAGCAGGTACCGACGCATCGACCTTTCCAGGCCTGCCATTGATGCCGCCACAGCGCCAAACAGCGCCACCGCCCTGCTCTCGTCCATCCAGACACATCCGTCGTCGAGATCCCAACTACACCATGCCGCCAATACTCGTCGTCTTCACACGGTAGATGGCACGATGCTCCACCTGTGAACCTCCGCACCACCGCCACTGCCCCTTGCCATGCAGAGCCCACCGCCAGAACAACCCTCTCTCGAACACCCAAGCCTCCCCAGACGACGTCTTCATGAAGGGTGCAATGCGCATGGCGTCGCCGACGCCCAATCACGCGTATTTTGGACTTTCATCCGGGAAGGGGGGGTCAGGAGTGGATAGGATGGACCTCGGCTTCGTCCCCAAGGAGGACAGCGACGTTGAAAGACGTCGCCGCTGCCGGGCTGAACCAGCCGACCAAAGTTTCCTACGGTCCCAATCCTGATGGAAATATGCCCTAGAGGCAATAATAAAATGGTTATTATTATATTTCCTAAATCATGATAAAGGTTTATTATTCATGCTAGAATTGTATTGACCGGAAACTTAAATACATGTGTGGATACATAAACAAATGTCGTGTCCCTAGTGAGCCTCTACCAGACTAGCTTGTTGATCAAAGATGGTTAAGGTTTTCTAACCATAGACGTGAGTTGTCATTTGATAACGGGACCACATCATTAGGAGAATGATGTGATAGACAAGACCCAACCGTTGGCATAGCATATGATCGTTCGGTTTATTGCTACTGCTTTCTTAATGTCAAATACATGTTTCTTCGACCATGAGATCATGCAAATCCCGGATACCGTAGGAATACCTTGTGTGTTATCAAACATCACAACGTAACTGGTTGATCATAAAGATGCTCTATAGGTATCTTCGAAGGTGTCTGTTGAGTTGGCGTGAATCGAGATTGGGATTTGCACTCCGTGTAACGGAGAGGTATCTCTGGGCTCTCTCGGTAATACAACATCACAAGAAGCTTGCGAGCAAAGTGACTAAGGAGTTAATTACAAGATGATGTATTACATAACGAGTAAAGAGACTTGCCGCTAACGAGATTGAACTAGGTATAGAGATACCGACGATCGAATCTCGGGCAAGTAACATACCGACAGACAAAGGGAATTACGTATGTTGTCATAAAGGTTCAACCGATAAAAGATCTTCATGGAATATATAGGAATCAATATGGGCATCCAGGTCCCGCTATTCGTTATTGACCAAAGAGGTGTCTCGGTCATGACTACATAATTCCCGAACCCGCAGGGTCGCACGCTTAACGTTCGTTGACGCTAGAGTAGTATTGGGATATTTGATGAGTGGTAACCAAATATTGTTCAGAGTCCCGAATGAGATACCGAATATTATAAGGAGTGTCGGAATGGTCGAGAGGTAAAGATTTATACATGGGAAGCCATATTTTCGGTTCCGGAAAAATGTGCAGTTTTTTCGGTATTGTACCGGGAAGCTTCCAGAAGTTTCTGAAGGATTCCGGAGGGTCCGGAAGTCCACAAGTGGATCCACCATGACCCAAGGGCTAGCATGGGCTGCGGGGAAGCGCCCTGGCCTTATTGGGCTAGGAGCACCAAGTCCTCGAAAGCCCATGTGGCTAGGGAAGGCAAAAAAGGAAGGAGTCCTAGTAGGAATAGGATTGGACTTGGATTCCAAGTCCTCTCCCCCTTAGTTGCGCCATAGGGCTTGGAGGGGCTGTTTCCCACGCCCCTCCACCTATATATAGAGGGGAGGGGCGCCCCAAGAGGACACACCAAGCTCTTGGCTCCCCTCTCTCTCCCATTCCTTCGTAGTTCCATCGCCCTGTCCTGGCGACGCTTAGCGAAAGTGTTGTCGGTGCTCCACAACCACCATCACCACCACGCCGTCGTGTTGGTTGTGATCCCATCTACCTCTCCTCTCCCGCTTGCTGGATCAAGAAGGAGGAGACATCATCGAGCCGCACGTGTGCTAAACTCGGAGGTGTCGTCCGTTCGGCAATAGATCGATTGGATCGTGATCGGATTGCGAAGAGTACGACTATATCAACTGCGTTGATAAACGCTTCTGCTTAGCGATCTACAAGGGTATGTAGATGCTCTCCCCCTCTCATAGCTATGCATCTCCATGGATAGATCTTGCGTGTGCGAAGAATTTTTTTTGTTTTCCATGCAACGCTCCCCAACAAATCCTACATCACCAACCTCCATTTGCTTCGAATGAGCCGTCAACCAAAGCCTACACGAAAGAGAGTGCCATGGGGCTCAACCCTCCAGATCTCACGATGAGGAAGGTCTCCTTGCTCCATGGTTGCCGCCCGGTGGCACCTCATCATCCCCGTGGCTGAAGGCGCCGGCAATGCCGTTAGCCGCGTAGACGACGTCGCCCTTTGACCAAGCATCAATCTGGACGAAGCCAAACGCAGGGCCGATCAGGAAGAAATCCACCAACCCCGGCCAGGCCCGCCACCGCGCACGCTAGGCCGCAGGATGCCGCCGCCCGATGAAGTCCGGTCCCCACAGCCCGCCACCATTCGCCGAGACCCACCCTGTACGCCCACGCACGGATCGGGTCACCGCCGGCCTCCACCATGTGCTGCCGCCCGCAGACCAGGGGTCACAGCGAGAGAGATCCCCGCCGCCACTGTTAGCTACGCGGGCTTCACCCGGCGGCGGTACAGGAGAGGAGAAGAACTGGCGGCGGTGGTTTGGTTGCGGGAGGAGGAACCCTCGGGTCGCCCTGGGCAGGAGCGACCGAGGGTGTTGCGTGAAAATGGCCTTCTCCTGCCGACGACTTTTGCGGAGTCAGATCTGGTGGTTCCCCTCCCTCCTGCTGCCTCTCTCGTCGTCCCGGTGGTCTGTGGCTGCAGGCTCCGATGATGGTGAGCCCTGGTGGTGTACCTTGGGTATGGGGGAAACCTTGGCCGGTCTAGCCGGCCCAGCGGCGACGTCGTCCATGTGCGTCGCTTTCCTTCATGAAAGCGTAGCTGAGGGCCCAATCTACCCACCCGGATCTCATGCTAGGTGAAAACCTACAATCCTCTTCGGATTTGGCAGCAGCGGCGCTTCACGTCGTGACCTTCCTAGAGGTGTCATCATGGGTCTTGGGGCTTGGTTGCTAGTGTATAGAAACTGCAGGTAGAGGGGATGGGACCAGTGGCAGCAGGTGGTATTCACGAAGGAGGTGTGGCGTTGCATCTGACACGTTATGGTACATGGCTCCCAAATTTGATATGCATGGAAGATCACGTGCAAAGGCGAAGTTGTTGTATAAGAAAAAGTCATAGTACGCTAAGTAAAGTAGGTATTTAACCTTTAGCTCAACGATTAGTTAATTAAGCTGAAAAACACATCCACTAGACTAAGTTAGCTTACATTTCAAGCAGACATTTGGAGATGCTCCTTGGCTAGGACGACAGGGACGACACTTCGCTTAGTTATTTGTGAGGTTCTCCTTTACTCGTGCATCATGCAACTGATCTAAGATTCTGGCTATAGTAAGTTAGTCGGGAAGTAAACAAAATCTAAGACGTTGGGCTATTTATGGGAAAGGTGTCTTTGTCCTTGCCGTCTCATGTTGGACATGGAGACGGCGGCATGAGGGCGTGTATCTCTTTCTGAATACGTTGATGTGAAAGAAGTCTGATTTAGGTGTTAATTTCATATTTTATAATGGTATTGTCGGTCTATGTTTTTATGGTTTCTTGATGACTTTGGCATCGTCGCTTTGCATCAATTTTAATAAAGATGTTTGTGTGCATCACATTGATGCATAGGCCGAGGGTTTTAATCACTTTTTCAGGATGTGTCTGAACCCGAGACGTGTCTCTATCTAGGCCATCTACTTTTATTTTAGGAGTCATGTGTAGAAATTACTTTTTTTAATAAATGAAACAATATATAAGCTTCAATTTTTTGTGGTTCAACTAAACAGTAAAACTACAACACGCAAAAAAATGGTTGAGATTTTTCTTGTGCAACATAATGATTTATATATTTGAAAACATTCTCATGTTATATATTTATACCGTAAAAAGTTTGAATATTTGAACACAATACTATTCTAAATATTTTTGTTGGCCTGCAAAGTTTCAAGGTTATCTGTGCTTTTTTGGGAGAAAAAAGATAGAATTTTCCATTAGAGTGAGGATAGTAAACTACTAGCACAGATCTTGATGCAAAGCTCGACTACCAATATAAAGGGGCGCCCGCCGTGGGGGTGTAGAAAAAACAGCCTGCCATTTTAGTTATCTCGCTTCATCTTCCATGAGGGCATTGTCTCTCTAGGTATACATAGAGCTACATATTCATGTATGGAACCTTGTAGTTTGTGTGTTCTTTCATGCATGTTTGATAAAAACCAATATTATTACTACAAAGTACAAATTGATCACTACACTAGTAGAAAAAGTCTCATTTGTCCTGGTTCCAGAGGCCCATTTATCCCGGTTCTAGAACCGGGACTAAAGCCCAATACCTTTAGTCCTGGTTCGCTTACGGACCGGGGCAGATGGGGCTTCACGTGACCGCTGCGGCGAGCCTAGGCGAGAGGGACCAAAAAGTATCCACGCGTCAGCAGTTCAGGGGCTGGGGTTTTTATTTTTTTAAGGGGGGGGGGGGGGGGGGGGGGGTGGGGGGGTTTTGGAGGGTTAATTTAGGGGTTTCATATATTGTGTTAGCTAGGTAATAGAGAGAAGTGACCTCTCTTATCTCCGTGCTTGATCGACGCTACGTACTATACGTATAGAGAAAACTCGCGACACGCTAGCTAGTAAGCAAATTAGGAAACCATTAAGTACACAAGATCGTCATGAACATATACAGAGAGAAGTGATCGACCTCCTCCTTCTACGAGAGATTGATCGAACAATAAGTTTTTGTATATCTATCCGATGCTACTAGCTACATATATACAATATAAGATCTTTTTCAATCCCTAACATCTGAAGTCAAGTGCCACATGGTATTCTCCGGCTTTATTGATGACGTGGTCAAGAAAGAATCCCGCGATTTCCTCTTGAATTGCTTTTATGCGATCATGTGCTAGGAGTTCATCACGCATCTGCCAGATCTAAATTGAAGAAGAGGGTCAATACATGTGTATGAATGAAAATCAACACAAATGATGGTAATAAAATAGAATTGTGAATAATTTTGCTTACGCACTTCATATTGTTTTTCAGAGTAGCCCCGCTTATTAGAGGCCGTCGCATTGTAGATGAACTCGCAAACGTAGTATCCACATAAATCATTTCCCGCTTTCTGCCACAAGCACTTTACGAGAAATAGAGGTCAATCAAACTGATAAGCAAGCATGCTAAATGGTATTGATGAAACTAGCTAGAATCAATAGGAGATGCATGGAACTAGGTAGTAGTACATACTTTCGGGTGTTTAAATCGCAGCTCGGTCGGCAGTCCCAGAGAAATTGCGGTGAACTCTTTACAAACCCTGCCAGATAAAGAACATAATTACTTGATATCAGGAAATGAACAAAGTTGCCAATATGATGCGATAATGATCGATTGAACTTACTTCTGAAGCATCTCAGTCATGTTCGCATACTCCTGGGGATATTTTTGTCTCGAGTCTAAGACGGTTACTTCTCCCCGCTCAAGCTTAATCTCTAGGAGAATAAAGTGGTAGCTGCACACGCATGCATAACTCATCAGTTACATTACTATAAGCTCGAGTAATAAGGGAAACCGAATGTGCACAAGATAGTAACACTCACTTGAAATTGTAAGGAAAGAGTATTTTATTTTTGCTTTGATTTTTAAGCAACGATTGTAGCAAGTTGTCCACGGTATCTGTGACTGCTTTTAACCGTCCATTCATGTATGATATTTGGGTTAATGAACCCAATGTCATAGATTTGTGCTTTTCTGCATTCGACGATCTTCAATCTGCATAATATAGTGAGGATAATTATATATACATGCAATGAAAGAGCTGAGCTATATATAGAGACTTAATTACATAAAGTAGTACTTATAGACAGTAGCAAGCCACGAGTGATTTGTCGAGGGCCTTTTGATTGTACAACTGGAAAAACTCGTCAAAATCAACAGTTAACAGTTCTTGTCCAATGAAGTCGTGGTCCTGTTTAATTCTCATCGACAAAGCATCCTTCCCAGACTCGCTGCAGGTTTTCATGTACCATTGATGGAATCTTTGCATCATCATTGTTAGAGGAGGACTTCCATCTTTGACGAGAGGCTTCCCGTACTGGTATTTGAATTCGTCCACCTCCATTGTATCAAAATGTACATCATCGGGCAGGTAATCACCAGGATTGGTATCGGGCAGCATCTGCAGCAGATTTGCGATGATATTGCTAGACACATTGAGCGTAGGGGCACGATTGGTTCTCCTGTTCTCCGAGCTGGGGAATTTTTTCCCACTTCTTCGTTCTGCTAACTTTTTTTCACTTGAAGTAGTTCCTGACCGGGGCACATCTTCCAGTGTCTTTTTAAGACAGCGTACATGGTTGTCATCCGGCGGAGGCGGTGGTGGTCACTTCAGGGCATTGATAGTGCGCTTCGCTTTCACCAGATCTATCTTCTCCTCCGGAGGTGGATGTTTCATAGCTCTTCGCGTTTCAAAGAAGTCCTTCACTTGGGCTTCACAGATCTTCGTGTTTTCCTCCACGGTCATCTCGTATGGTAACTTCTCTAGAGGCTTGAGAGATGGACCGAATCTGGTTGTACTGTCGGCGTCTCTCTTTCGTTGCTACTGATGAGTAGTAGAAGGAGGCGGAGTGCTCCGACGCGCCGGTGCAGCCGGAGCGGCGGCTTCTGTCTTTCGTCATTGCTGATGAGGCGGAGGAGGAGGCAGGCTGCTCGGACGTGCCGGAGCAGGCGGAGTGCCGTCCTCACCCGCCGGAGCAGCCGGAGAAGGAGGCGGGGTGCCCTAATCACTCGTCGTCGGAGGAGGAGGAGGCGGAGTGACCTGACTCGCCGGAGGAGGAGGCGGAGGCGCCTAGTTCGCAAGCTTGATGTGCTCCTTCTGCCATAGACATGGAGTCTTCAGAGCAAGACCTAGCTGAGTCTCCCCTTCACCTGTAGGGTGGTCAAGCTCGAGCTCCTCAAATCCCTCCGTTACTTCATCCACCATCACAACAGCATAGCCTTGTGGAATCGGACGGAAGTGAAAAGTTGCGTCGGGTTCAGGAGGTGCAACCGAGCCGACAACCGCCTTGAATTTGAGGTTCTGCCATTGCGTCATAAGCTGGCAATGTTGAGCCTCTGTGATAGCATCCACGGTGTAGCTAGGAGCCGTGAAGTCAGACTGCTGAACAAGCTCGGTGGAAGCCACGCTGCTTCTTCGCTGAGATGGCGGGGTAGCTCCGGCACCTCGCTGGCTATCAACTAGTTCCTCTAGCTTTCGTACCCTTGCATTCAGCTTCCGCATTTTGCTTTGCTCCAGTTTCCTCCTCCTCTCCCGAGTTTTGTAACCTCCTGCGCCGGGAAACCCAACCTTCCACGCAACGGAGCCTGGCGTGCCTCGTGTTCGTCCAGGGTGGTCAGGATTCCCGAGGGCCTCGGTGAGCTCATCATTCTCTCTGTCGGGAACGAACGGCCCTTGCTGCGTTGCGGCGATACACTTCAGAAGCTTCTTGATGGGTATTTCAAGTTGCTCGTCCGTCCAAACGCACTTCCCTGTTTCAGGGTTCAAGGTTCCCCCAACCCCGAAGAACCAAGTCCTTGAACGGTCTAGCCAGTTCAATGTCTATGGTTCGACCCCTTTAGCAAGCAGGTCATTCTCAGCCTTGTCCCACAATGGCCGGGCTTTGAGGTAGCCACCTGACCCCGTGCGATGGCGATACTGCTTCTTTGCAGCATTGTTCTTGTTTGTGTCTGACATCTTCTTACTCCTCTCCGATGTCTTGTAGGCCACAAATGCGGGTCATTGATGTCTTATCTTCTCAAATCGGCCGGTGAATTCCGGAGTCTTCCCTTTGTCGAAATACGATGATTTCAACTCATTCTTCCACCTCCCGAATAGATCTGCCATCTTCTTAAGAGCATGAGCCTTGACCAATGGCTCTATAACTGGCTTATCCAGATCCTCCTTTGGCGGTAGGGTGAAATTTTCCTTCAACGAGGTCCAAAGATCATCTTTCTGTCTATCATTGACATAAGAAACTTCAGGGTCTTCGTTCTTAGGCTTATTCCATTGCTGGATGCTGATCAGGATCATGTCCCTAACAATAGCCTCGCACTGAGCAAAAAATGCTTCCTTGGTTCGCCTGGGTTCAATCGGTTGGCCATTGTCCGCGATTCCTGTGATCGTGAACCTTTCATCTTGGCGCAACCTTTTCTTCGGGCCTCGTCTCGTTACCGAAGTTTGGCTCGATTCGGAGGGCTAGAAAAGAAGAAAGAAGGGTTAATCTATGTACATACCAAAAAAATTAATGCATCAATTAGCTAGTCAGCACAAGCTTAATTAATATATATACCTCGCCGAAAACTCATCTATTACAAAAGGCATTTCATTTCTTCACATGTAACTGCAATGACATTCTAGATCAAAGGCATCATCATAATAGTTGTGGAGAGAAAGTCTTCACTTTTTCTTTGCTTGTGTCCTTTGTTTATTGCGCCGTAACCATGGATAATCTTCATCGTTTAACAGGGTGCTTGGGTCAGTCTTGACTTTGAAGGGAGGAATTTCATGAAACTTTTCATAACCTTCAGACATGTCTGTATTGCCCTCCAATCCCATGATGTCTCTTTTTCCTGAAAGAACTATGTGGCGCTTTGAAAGTGCAACTATCCCTAGGTGGTTTTGGTAATTCATAACAACATATAGCTCATTGAGCTAATGCTATTCCAAGATGATTATTTCAGGAAAGCTCAATGATTGGCATGGCATGGATGTGAAAGTGGAACACTCAAAATGCTAAGGACAAAGGATTGGCTCAAGCTCAAAAGCTCAAGACTCTTCATTTTATATTTTAGTGATCCAAGATCACATTGAGTCTTTAGGAAAAGCCAATACTATTAAGGAGGGATGAGGTGTTGCTTAATGAGCCTCTTGCTTCATGTGCTTAGTGATATGCTCCAAAACCCTCAACTACTTTCCCATATCCACATATGACCTAAACCCTAAGCCAAACTCGGTCCTACCGATTTCTTCCTATCCGGCGCCACCGAGTTTCACTTGTCATTAGCCACTGCCAAACCCTAGCAATTCGGTTCTACCGATAGGATCTCGGTCTCACCGAGATGGGGTTGCAAACTCTCTGTTTCCCTTTCGTAACTTTTCGGTCCACGAAAGAGCGAATCGGTCCCACCGAGATTGCAATGTAAACTCAGTGTTTCCCCTTTGTAACTTTTCGGTCTCACCGAGTTCCACTCGGTCTCACCGAAAGAGCAAATCGGTCCCACCGAGTTTGCCTGACCAACTCTCTGGTTAGCTAATTACCAAATTCGGTCTCACCGAGTTTGTGTAATCGGTCTCACCGAGATTACGTTATGCCCAAACCCTAACCGAATCGGTCCTACCCGTTGCATGTCAGTCCCACCGAAATTCCTAACGGTCACTAGGTTTACTATTTCGGTCAGACCGAGTTTTCTGATTCGGTCCCACCGAGATTGGTAAATTGTGTGTAACGGTTGGATTTTGTGTGGAGGCTATATATACCCCTCCACCTCCTTCTCATTTAGTGAGAGAGCCATCAGAACACACACCATCATTCCTACTCATATGTTCTGAGAGAAAACCACCTACTCATGTGTTGAGACCAAGACATTCCATTCCTACCATATGAATCTTGATCTCTAGCCTTCCCAAGTTGCTTTCCACTCAAATCTTCTTTCCACCAAATCCAAATCCTATGAGAGAGAGTTGAGTGTTGGGGAGACTATCATTTGAAGCACAAGAGCAAGGAGTTCATTACCTACACACCATTTGTTACTTCTTGGAGAGTGGTGTCTCCTAGATTGGCTAGGTGTCACTTGGGAGCCTCCGACAAGATTGTGGAGTTGAACCAAGGAGTTTGTAAGGGCAAGGAGATCGCCTACTTCGTGAAGATCTACCGCTAGTGGGCAAGTCCTTCGTGGGCGATGGCCATGGTGGGATAGACA
Organism: Triticum urartu; assembly: GCF_003073215.2. Taxonomy (NCBI): domain Eukaryota; kingdom Viridiplantae; phylum Streptophyta; class Magnoliopsida; order Poales; family Poaceae; genus Triticum; species Triticum urartu. Next base: position 137,507,341 of record NC_053027.1, on the reverse strand, counting down.
AGGTTGCTTCTTCGTGGACCCTTTGTGGGTGGTTGCTTCTTCGTGGACCCTTCGTGGGTGGAGCCCTGTGTGGACTCGCGCAACCGTTACCCTTGGGTGGAGCCCTGTGTGGATCGCGCAACCGTTACCCTTCGTGGGTTGAAGTCTCCATCAACGTGGATGTAGGATAGCACCACCTATTCGAACCACGGGAAAAACATCCGTGTCTCCAATAGCGTTTGAATTCTCCAAACCCTTCCCTTTACATTCTTGCAAGTTGCATGCTTTACTTTCCGCTGCTATACTCTTTGCATGCTTGCTTGAATTGTGTGATGATTGCTTGACTTGTCCTAAAATTAGCTAAAATCTGCCAAGAACTAAAATTGGGAAAAGGTAAGTTTTTATTTGGCCAAGTAGTCTAATCACCCCCCCTCTAGACATACTTTCGATCCTACAAGTGGTATCAGAGCTTTGGTCTCCATTTGCTTGATTCCATAGCTTTGGTGTCATAGCCTTGGTTTCACAACCTAGGAGAGTATGGCGTCTAGCGAGGGAAATTACCACCGTAGAGGTCCTTACTTTGATGGTACTAATTTGCTAGTTGGAAGCATAAGATGAAAATGCATATTCTTGGACATAACCCCGCCGTTTGGGCTATTGTGTGTGTTGGTTGCAAGGTGACTTCTTTGATGGGAGAGAACCAAACCGTGAAGCTACCGCGGAGATGAGTTGAAGATGTTGCAATACAATGCTCAAGCTTGTGATATTCTCTTCAACGGATTGTGCCCCGAAGAATTCAACAAAATCAGCCGCCTTGAGAATGCAAAGGAAATTTGGGACACTTTGATTGATATGCACGAAGGTACCGACTCCGTCAAGGAATCCAAGTTGGATGTGCTTCAAAGTCAACTTGACAAGTTCAAAGATGAAGGATGGTGAAGGTGTCGCTGAAATGTACTCTAGGCTTGCTCTCATCACAAATGAGATTGCCGGCTTAGGAAGTGAAGAGATGACCGATAGATTCATCATCAAGAAGATCCTAAGAGCCTTGGATGGAAAATATGATACCGTGTGCACATTGATCCAAATGATGCCCAATTACAAAGATCTCAAGCCAACGGAATGATTGGAAGAATTGTTGCTCATGAGATGTCACTCAAGGATAAAGGAACTTCACAACAATCAAGTGGTGCTATAAAGCCTCATGTGAAGCCCCTACATCATCAAGTGAGAAACAAGACTTCAATGAAGAATTGAGCTTAATGGTGAAGAACTTCAACAAGTTCTACAAGAGTAGAAGCAAAGATAGAAGCTCCAAGTCAAGGTCCTACAATGACAAAAGATCTTCTAGTCGAGAGCGAAACTGTTACAATTGTGGAAGACCCGGACACTATTCCAATGAGTGTACGGCTCCCTACAAGAGAAGAGAAGATTCTCCAAAAAGAAGAAGCAAAGGATCACCACCAAGAGAGAGAAGGAGTAGAGATGATCGTTATGAACGAAGATACTCACGGAGAAGCAAGGATTCGGAAAGGAAGGAAAAATCATCAAGGAGCTACACAAGACGAAGACATCAAGCTCATGTTGGTGAATGGGTATCCGGCTCCGACTCCGACAGCCACTCCGAGAGAAGTTATCACTCCGACTCCGAAGATACTCAAGATGAAGGTGTTGCCGGTCTAGCACTTGTGTCAACCAACTCCTACGACATATTTGACTCACCAAATGAAGGAATTGGAAGATGCTTCATGGCCAAAGGTCCTAAGGTAACACACCCCGAGTATGTTGATTTCAATAGTGATGAAGATGACTTGTTAGGTGATGATTTGCTTGGTGACAACTCTAGTGATGAATACTATGATGAAAGACCAATTAATCATGCTAATCAAGATAAAACGAATGACAATGATAAGGAGAAGATTGAGGCTCTAACTAAAGAACTAAAAACTCTTAAGTTAGCTCATGACACTATCTTCGAAGATCATCGAGAACTTTTAAGAGCTCATGAGAAACTACGCTTTGAAAAGCTCAATCTTGAGCAAGAGCATGAGTTCTTAAAGGCAATCAATGATGATCTCCGCAAGAAAAGTTCTTCTTACATTGCCAAGCGTTTACTCTTATCCACTTACATGCCTCAAGTCAAGTCTAACAAGAAAGATTCTTCCTCTAGTAGTAACAATGATCATGCTAAATCCAATATTGTTGCTTCTAGTAGTTCTCTTGATTCCACTAATGATTCTCTTAGCCAAGTTACACTTGAGCAAGAAAATAGCTTATTGAAGGGAATTATAGAGAAAGGAGTGTACAAAAGCCTTGCCGGGAGTAAGCAATTCGAGGAAATTGTGCGCAAGCAAGGAATGCACCGGAAGAATCAAGGTGTTGGTTTTGAACGAAAGTTCAATGCCAATGGAGTTGAGGGAAGAAGATCAATACCCCAAGACAAAGTTTGTCCCTCAACAAGAGAAGTATACTTCTTTCAAGGGGACACAAGCTCAAGATGATCTTCCACCACAAGACTACGAGCAAAAAGGCAAGGACAAGCTTCAAGAGGAAATTGATGCATTTGAAGAAGCTCCTAAGACCTTAGTCAAGTGGATTCCCAAGACTACTTCAAGTTCCACTTCATCAAGTACGACTACAACTCCAAGGATTCCCATCAAGATGATGTGGATCCAAAAGAAGAAGAACTAGAGAGTTCTTGAGGGTGACTCCACCAACATACTTCACTCTTATCATTTTGGCAAGAACAAGTGCAATCACTTCCACATCTTGCACTAGTTCAAGGAGTCACAAACCCTCTTGTTGGTAAGACAAGGGACAAGGTAACCTAAAAGTTTTCATGGACATCATCTTTTGTGTGCATCACTCTATGTCTATGGATATCCTTGTTTGTTCCTTGTGGGACTAACCCATGTAGGTATTGAAAGTGCAATTCACTCAAATGGATAGCTCCAAGAGATCTACATCAACATTGAGCATCCACATCTTCAATATCTACATGAAGTCATCATCGACAAAACCCAAGGTTAGTTCATCCCTCTTAGGGGGGATATCACATCTAGGGGGAGCTTTACTCTAAGACTTGAGCTAAGGCAACTCTAAAGATGTGAACACAACAATGCTTTATGTAAAAGTGGTAACCCCACTTGAGCTTAAACGATGAGTATGACCTATGATCAAGTGTTCTCACTTGACTCCTAAGTCAATATACTCATATATAGATGACCTAGTCATCGCAAATTGCTTGATAGATGCTAGAATTGGTTGTGCATGCCTTGCCACATATTTCATTTGCCATCTTATTGTGTGAGCATGTTGGTTGCATATTTTACTCATTCGAGGACATCCACTTGTTGTTTTGATTGTTCGGCTTTATTTCTTTTTGCCAAGTGGATGGACAAGAATGCCTAAGAACCTCCTCTAGCTATCTATGCTTTTCTCGTCTCAAACTCTATTCATGCTGCATCACAAAATTTGATCAAGTCAGATTCGAACCACTCTGTGTGAGGAGCGCTCGGAGTCCCCGATTCGTCATAGACTTAAACTTCCAAAACCTCTTTATGATTCTCGGTCTGACCGATACTCCACTTTCGGTCCTACCGAGATCATTAAGTTGATCTAGGTTTTCGATCTCGATGCAACCGATTTGAACCTTTCGGTCACAGCGAGTTTCAGTAACTACACGCAGTTATGAATCTCGGTGCCACCGAGTCGTTCCACTCGGTCACACCGACAGGGTCGGGCTATATATAGTCACAGGAAAAATTTGGAAATTTCTCCGAACCCCTTCGCCCGCGTGATAGCCTGCTCTGCCCTCGAGGTCTCCGGATCGTCTTCTCGCCGCCAGCAGCCTCCAGTCGCTGGTCTCCGTCGCCTTCAACGGGAATTCTGCCCCGCCGTTGCCTCCGTAGCAAGTCCCCGCCGAACTAGGGTATGGACTTGATCTTTGTGCTATTCCTCAATCTGATTCCTAGCACATTGTTATCATATTGTTTCTAGCCACGTTTGATAAACTTCTATCCAGTCAAAACGCTCATAGATTAGGTTTGATTCGAAAATTCTAGGTTTAGGTTTCCGCCGAAACTATCTCGGACCCACCGAGTTGAAAAACTCGGTCCCACCGATTTGGCTTATGCCATTGCACAAGTGAGACTCGGTCTGACCGAGAATTACTTATCGGTGTGACCGATTTTTGAACTCAGTGAAACCCTAGCAGTCTCGGTGCCACCGAACTGTGACTCGGTCCCACCGAGTTCACTAGTTTAGGTTCCAAAACTGCTTCGGTATCACCGAGTTTGAAAATCGGTAGATCCGAGATGATTTCAGTGGGAAACTAAAACTAAGTTTTTGGATCATTCTTTTTGCAAAAATCTCTGCATTTTGTGATTCTCATCCACTCTATCTCCTCTATAATCTATTCACAGGGTCAGCAGTCAGTTTGCAGCATGTCAGACCAGAGTGATAGCCAGAATCTGTCAGAGCAGCAAGTAGTGATGAGTGAGGGCACTAGTCCCTCCAGTTCATCAGATGATGGCAGCAGGAGCACACCCAGCAATTTGCCAAAGGCTGCCACGAGACAAAGGAAGAAGAAAACTTCAGACTCTGAAGATGAGGACTATGTGGCAGAGGAAGAGGCCACTTCCAAGAGAATTGAACCAGCTCAAGGCACTAAGCCAGGTCTGAAAATCAAAAGGCCAGCAGGCAGGCAGCCCATGTCAAAGGCTAGAGCCTCAACTGAGAAGCCCACTTCCCAAGAGCCAGCTGCAGCTGAGGGCAAGAAAAGGAAGGAGAGGGTGAAGAAGACTGTGGCTAGGGTGCTTGGCAAAGCTTCCATCATGAAAGAGGAAGAGGAAGAAGAGGTAGTTGCACCAGCGCCCAAGGCACCCAAGCTAATGGGAGATGACATAAGGTCAGGGGGAGCTGCATCCAAGCCCAAGGAAGCACCTAAGGCTGCATCTAAGCCTAAGAGTGCACCAAAGAGAAACACAAGAAGCATCCCAGCCACTGAGAAGAACAAGGCCCCAGTGCCTGAGACTGTTGCTGAGGAAGAGAAAGAGAGTGTCCTTCGGAAGCTAAAGCCCAAGATCCCAGACCACAACGATGCTCATCCTGTGGCTGAGGATATGAAGCTCAGGAGAGACTCAGGGCTCAGGAAGTGGAGAGAAGCAGATCCATATGCTTCTAGGAGAAGGACTGCAGTGGACTACAGGTTTCATACCAAGGAGCAGCAGGATTTCTATGAGACAGTGCTACTTGACAAGAAGCCAATTGTATGTGACATGAGATGGGTCGACTGGACCTATATCAAGGACAATGAAGAGTACTACCCTGGAGTATTTGACAGCTTTAGTGCGTGTGGAGTTGCAGACTTTGTTGGGCAGAAGCTCACAAAGTGGAACGAGGAGCTAATCATGCAATTCTACTCCACAGCACACTTTTATCCGGATGGCAGGATCACATGGATGTTAGAGGGTACAAGGTACCACTCTACTGTTGAGGAATGGGCGAAGCTGATCAATGCCCCAGAGGAGCAAGCAGATGACTTGGACATTTATGCCAAGAAAAAGATGGACCACAACTCCATGTCCAACATGTACAAGGAGATCCCGAATGAAGCACTTGACACGTTCAAGTTTGGCTCAGTGCATTATCTGCTATCAGGATTGCCTACGATCAACTGGATCCTTAGGCACACCCTTCTGCCCAAGTCTGGAGATCACAAGATGATCAGAGGTCACGCGATCAATTTACTTCATGTCTTTGACGTGCCTCAAAAATTCAAAGTCATGAGCCTCATAGTGGAAACAATCAAAAGGACTGCGGCAGATCAGAAGAGGAGCTGTGGATATGCCCCTCAAATTCAGGAGCTCATCAACTCCAAGATGGGCACGGGCGTATATTTGTTGGATAAGGAACACCTGCCCATCCGTCCAGATTTCGAAGATAATCAAGTTGTTATGACCGAGAATGAACCATCATCTGCCCATGCACAAGCTCAGAAGGAGAAGGCGAAGAAGGAGAAAGCTGCCAGGATGCCTACTCAAGCGGAGGCATCTGATTACTTCCTGAAAACCAAAAAAGAGCAGCTTGGTTACCTGATTGCGTCCACCCTGCGGATTGAGCAGAGTATAGCCACCCTGACTCAGAACCAGGCGAGTTTAGAGAGGATCATGGAACAGAGGTTCTATGACTTGGACATCAAGGTGACAGAGATACAGACTGCCGTGGAGCAGCTCCAGGAGGACATGAATGAGAGGAGAGGCAGGACCACGACTGATGCTTTTGCGAGGGTGCCACGAGGTCCGAGGTCGTCTGCACTGCCAGTTACTGACACCAGAGCTACAACGTCTGCACCAGCCACAGCCTCAGTTCCACCAGCTCCAGCATCCACTTTAGCCTCGACTCCGACCACGTCTACCGAAGGCTTCGTCCTTGGAGTGCTCCAGACTCCACCACCACCTGAAGATCAAGCCTGAGCGTCGATCTAGTGCTATGCATTTTCTAGGAACTTTTTGATAACTTGTTGCCAAAGGGGGAGAAGATGTATAGATCATAGGCTTCGAGAGAGAGAGTGTTGCTTTTCTCTCTTGCTTTATTTGGTGGTTTTTCGAACTTATCTGCTTTTGTGTGCTCTTGAGATACTACGTCATTATTTGTGAGACATTGATGATCATGTGTTTGATCATAAGCTACACTTAATGTTTGCTTAATGCTTGCTTAAATATTATCATTCTATCTATCGTTTGTGATCATTCACTATTCTTGGTGATGAGTGCATGTATTTCAATCTTATCATTTTTGAGCGCTCCACCAAGATGTATGTGACATGGAAGAGTAACCCATAATTCTAATTCTTTGTGCATTTGCAGTCCAAAGCAAATTTTAAATATGCACAAATTTAGGGGGAGCTCTTACTTATCACATACTTCTCAAAGCGACGATATATTTCATGATTATTATCTTTTGTTGAAGCTTTGATCTATATGTTGTCATCAATTACCAAAAAGGGGGAGATTGAAAGTGCAACTATCCCTAGGTGGTTTTGGTAATTCATAACAACATATAGCTCATTGAGCTAATGCTATTCCAAGATGATTATTTCAGGAAAGCTCAATGATTGGCATGGCATGGATGTGAAAGTGGAACCCTCAAAATGCTAAGGACAAAGGATTGGCTCAAGCTCAAAAGCTCAAGACTCTTCATTTTATATTTTAGTGATCCAAGATCACATTGAGTCTTTAGGAAAAGCCAATACTATTAAGGAGGGATGAGGTGTTGCTTAATGAGCCTCTTGCTTCATGTGCTTAGTGATATGCTCCAAAACCCTCAACTACTTTCCCATATCCACATATGACCTAAACCCTAAGCCAAACTCGGTCCTACCGATTCTTCCTATCCGGCGCCACCGAGTTTCACTTGTCATTAGCCACTGCCAAACCCTAGCAATTCGGTTCTACCGATAAGGATCTCGGTCTCACTGAGATGGGGTTGCAAACTCTCTGTTTCCCTTTCGTAACTTTTTGGTCCCACTGAAAGAGCGAATCGGTCCCACCGAGATTGCAATGTAAACTCAGTGTTTCCCCTTTGTAACTTTTCGGTCTCACCGAGTTCCACTCGGTCTCACCGAAAGAGCAAATCGGTCCCACCGAGTTTGCCTGACCAACTCTCTGGTTAGCTAATTACCAAATTCGGTCTCACCGAGTTTGTGTAATCGGTCTCACCGAGATTACGTTATGCCCAAACCCTAACCGAATCGGTCATACCTAGTTGCATGTCAGTCCCACCGAAATTCCTAACGGTCACTAGGTTTACTATTTCGGTCAGACCGAGTTTTCTGATTCGGTCCCACCGAGATTGGTAAATTGTGTGTAACGGTTGGATTTTGTGTGGAGGCTATATATACCCCTCCACCTCTTTCTCATTTAGTGAGAGAGCCATCAGAACACACACATCATTCCAACTCATATGTTCTGAGAGAGAACCACCTACTCATGTGTTGAGACCAAGACATTCCATTCCTACCATATGAATCTTGATCTCTAGCCTTCCCAAGTTGCTTTCCACTCAAATCTTTTTTCCACCAAATCCAAATCCTATGAGAGAGAGTTGAGTGTTGGGGAGACTATCATTTGAAGCACAAGAGCAAGGAGTTCATTACCTACACACCATTTGTTACTTCTTGGAGAGTGGTGTCTCCTAGATTGGCTAGGTGTCACTTGGGAGCCTCCGACAAGATTATGGAGTTGAACCAAGGAGTTTGTAAGAGCAAGGAGATCGCCTACTTCGTGAAGATCTACCGCTAGTGAGGCAAGTCCTTCGTAGGTGATGGCCATGGTGGGATAGACAAGGTTGCTTCTTCGTGGATCCTTTGTGGGTGGTTGCTTCTTCGTGGACCCTTCATGGGTGGAGCCCTGTGTGGACTCACGCAACCGTTGCCCTTGGGTGGAGCCCTATGTGGACTCGCGCAACCGTTACCCTTCGTGGGTTGAAGTCTCCATCAACGTGGATGTAGGATAGCACCACCTATCCGAATCACGGGAAAAACATTCGTGTCTCCAATAGTGTTTGAATTCTCCAAACCCTTCCCTTTACATTCTCGCAAGTTGCATGCTTTACTTTCCGCTGCCTATAAACTCTTTGCATGCTTGCTTGAATTATGTGATGATTGCTTGACTTGTCCTAAATTAGCTAAAATCTGCCAAGAACTAAAACTGGGAAAAGGTTAAGTTTTATTTGGTCAAGTAGTCTAATCACCCCCCCTCTAGACATACTTTCGATCCTACACGCTTTGGCTCATCGTATAATGTATTCGCTTCCTTATATTTTCTTTTTCTCGGTTTGGTAGACATGTACTTCACATAGAAAACATGCGCCACATCATTGGTTAGGACGAATGGTTCGTCTGTGTACCCAAGATTGTTCAGATCCACTGTTGTCATTCCGTACTGTGGGTCTACCTGTACCCCGCCTCCTGACAGATTGACCCACTAGCACTGAAACAAAGGGACCTTAAAATCATGTCCGTAGTCAAGTTCACATATGTCCACTATGTAACCATAATATGTGTCCTTTCCCCTCTTGGTTGCTGCATCAAAGCGGACACCGCTGTTTTGGTTGGTGCTCTTTTTGAAGGAAATATGCCCTAGAGGCAATAATAAAGTTGTTATTTATATTTCCTTATATCATGATAAATGTTTATTATTCATGCTAGAATTGTATTAACCAGAAACTTAATACATATGTGAATACATAGACAAACAGATTGTCACTAGTATGCCTCTACTTGACTAGCCCGTTGAATCAATGATGGTTATGTTTCCTAACCATAGACATGAGTTGTCATTTGATTAACGGGATCACATCATTAGAGAATGATGTGATTGACTTGATCCATCCGTTAGCTTAGCACAATGATCGTTTAGTTTGTTGCTATTGCTTTCTTCATGACTTATACATGTTCCTATGACTATGAGATTATGCAACTCCCGAATACCGGAGGAACACTTTGTGTGCTACCAAACGTCACAACGTAATTGGGTGATTATAAAGGTGCTCTACAGGTGTCTCCAAAGGTACTTGTTGGGTTGGCATATTTCGAGATTAGGATTTGTCACTCCGATTGTCAGAGAGGTATCTCTGGGCCCACTCGGTAATGCACATCATTATAAGCCTTGCAAGCATTGCAACTAATGAGTTAGTTGCGGGATGATGTATTACGGAACGAGTAAAGAGACTTGCCGGTAACGAGATTGAACTAGGTATTGAGATACCGACGATCGAATCTTGGGCAAGTAACATACCGATGACAAAGGGAACAACGTATGTTGTTATGCGGTCTGACCGATAAAGATCTTCGTAGAATATGTAGGAGCCAATATGGGCATCCAGCTCCCGCTATTGGTTATTGACCAGAGAGGTGTCTCGGTCATGTCTACATAGTTCTCGAACCCGTAGGGTCCACACGCTTAACGTTCGATGACGATCGGTATTATGAGTTTATGTGATTTGATGTGCCGAAGGTAGTTCGGAGTCCCAGATGAGATCGGGGACATGACTAGGAGTCTTGAAATGGTCGAGACATAAAGATTGATATATTGGACGACTATATTCGGACATCGGAAACGTTCCGGGTGATTCGGGTATTTTTCGGCCAGGGAGTTACGGGAATACGGGGAAGAAGTATTGGGCCTCATGGGCCAAGTGGTGGAAGAGAGGAGGCAGGGCGCGTGGCCCCCCTAGCCCAAACCGAATTGTACTAGGGGGCCGGCCCCCCTTTCCTCCTTTCCTCCCTCTCCTTCCTTCTCCCCTTCCCCCTTCCTTCCCTCCTCCTAGTAGGAGTAGGAAAGGAGAGTCCTACTCCTACTAGGAGGACTCCTCCTCCTGGCACGCCCTAGGAGGGCGGCCGGCCTCCCCCCTTGCTCCTTTATATACAGGGGCAGGCGGCACCCTAGAACACACAAGTTGATCAGTTGATCTTTTAGCTGTGTGCGGTGCCCCCCTCCACCATAATCCACCTCGGTCATATCATAGCGGTGCTTAGGCGAAGCCCTGCGTCGGTAGCATCATCATCACCATCATCACGCCATTGTGCTGACGGAACTCTCCCTCGAAGCTCTGCTGGACCGGAGTTCGTGGGAAGTCACCGAGCTGAATGTGTGCTGAACTCAGAGGTGTCGTACGTTCGGTACTTGGATCGGTCGGATCATGAAGACGTACGACTACATCAACCGCGTTCTCATAACGCTTCCGCTTACGGTCTATGAGGGTACATAGACAATACTCTCCCCTCTTGTTGCTATGCATCACCATGATCTTGCGTGTGCGTAGGAATTTTTTTGAAATTACTGCGTTCCCCAACACTTTTGAACTTTTTGAAATTACTGCGTTCCCCATGCCCTTCCTTTCCTCCTTTCCTCCCTCTCCTTCCTTCTCCCCTTCCCCCTTCCTTTCCTCCTCCTAGTAGGAGTAGGAAAGGAGAGTCCTACTCCTACTAGGAGGAGGACTCCTCCTCCTGGCGCGCCCTAGGAGGGCCGGCTGGCCTCCCCCCTTGCTCCTTTATATACAGGGGCAGGCGGCACCCTAGAACACACAAGTGGATCAGTTGATATTTTAGCCATGTGCGGTGCCCCCTCCACCATAATCCACCTCGGTCATATCATAGCGGTGCTTAGGCGAAGCCCTGCGTTGGTAGCATCATCATCACCGTCATCACGCCATCGTGCTGACGGAACTCTCCCTTGAATCTCTGCTGGATCGGAGTTCGTGGGACGTCACCGAGCTAAACGTGTGCGGAACTCGGAGGTGCCGTAAGTTCGGTACTTGGATCGGTCAGATCGTGAAGACCTACGACTACATCAACCGCGTTCTCATAACGCTTCCGCTTACGGTCTACGAGGGTATGTAGACAATACTCTCCCCTCTCGTTGCTATGCATCACCATGATCTTGCGTGTGCGTAGGAATTTTTTTGAAATTACTGTGTTCCCCAACAGTGACATCCGAGCCAGGTCTATGCGTAGATGTTATATGCATGAGTAGAACACAAAGTAGTTGCGGGCGTGGGTATATACATATTGCTTGCCGTCACTAGTTGTTTCTTGATTCGGCAGTATTGTTGGATGAAGCGGCCCAGATCGACATTACGCGTACGCTTACGCGAGACTGGTTCTACCGACGTGCTTCGCACACAGGTGGCTAGTGGGTGTTTGTATCTCCAGCTTTAGTTGAATCGGATTCAATGAATAGGGTTCTTTCTGAAGATCAAAAAGCAATCACTATACCGTGTTGTGGTTTTAATGCGTAGGTAAGAACGTTTTTTGCTCAGCCCGTAGCAGCCACGTAAGACTTGCAATAACAAAGTAGAGGACGTCTAACTTGTTTTTGTAGGGCATGTTGTGATGTGATATGGTCAAGACATGATGAGATATAAATTCTTGTATAAGATGATCATGTTTTGTTAAAGTTATCAGCAACTGGTACCAGCCTTATAGTTGTCTCTTTATTGCATAAGATGCAAGCGTCATACAATTGCTTTACTTTATCGCTATGCGATAGCAATAGTTGCAAAAGCAATAGTTGGCGAGACGACCATACAACGACACATTGATAAAGATCAAGATGATGGAGATCATGGTGTCATGCCGGTGACGATAGAGATCATGATGGTACTTTGGAGATGGAGATCAAAGGCGCAAGATGATCATGGCCATATCATGTCACATATTTTGATTGCATATGATGTTTATCCTTTATGCATCTTATTTTGCTTAGTTCGGCGGTAGCATTATAAGATGATCTCTCACTAAATTTCAAGGTACGAGTGTTCTTCCTGAGTATGCATCGTTGCCAAAGTTCGTCGTGCCGAGACACCACATGATGATCGGGTGTGATAAGCTCTGCGTTCATATACAACGGGTGCAAGACAGTTTTGCACACGCAGAAATACTCAAGTTAAACTTGAAGAGCCTAGCATATGCAGACATGGCCTCGGAACACTGAGACCGAAAGGTCGAGCGTGAATCATATAGTAGATATGATCAACATAGTGATGTTCACCATTGAAAACTACTCCATCTCACGTGATGATCGGACATGGTTTAGTTGATATGGATCACGTGATCACTTAAATGATTAGAGGGATGTCTACCTAAGTGGGAGTTCTTAAGTAATATGATTAATTGAACTTAAATTTATCATGAACTTAGTCCTGATAGTATTTGCATATCTATGTTGTAGATCAATAGCTCGCGATGTAGCTCCCCGTTTATTTTTGGTATGTTCCTAGAGAAAAACTAAGTTGAAAGATGTTAGTAGCAATGATGTGGATTGGATCCGTGATCTGAGGATTATCCTCATTGCTGCACAGAAGAATTATGTCCTTGAGGCACCGCTAGGTGACAGACCTATTGAAGGAGCAGATGCTGACGTTATGAACGTTTGGCAAAGCTCGGTATGATGACTACTTGATAGTTTAGTGCACCATGCTTTACAGGCTTAGAACCGGGACTTCAAAAATGTTTTGAAATGTCACTGAACATATAAGATGTTCTAAGAGTTGAAATTGGTATTTCATACTCATGCCCATGTCGAGAGGTAGGAGACCTCTGATAGTACTTTGCCTACAAAGATGAAGGAGAATAGCTCAACCAGTGAGCATGTGCTCGGATTGTCTGGGTACTGCAATTGCTTGAATCAAGTGGAAGTTAATCTTCCAGATAAGATAGTAATTGACAAAGTTCTCTATTCACTATCACCAAGTTACTAGAACTTAGTGATGAACTATAATATGCAAGGGATAACGGAAACGATTCCCAAGCTCTTCGTGATGCTGAAATCGACGAATGTAGAAATCAAGAAAAGCATCAAGTGTTGATGGTTGACAAGACCACTACTTTCAAGAAAAGGGCAAAGGGAAGAAGGGGAACTTCAAGAAGAACGGCAAGCAAGTTGCTGCTCAAGTGAAGAAGCCCAAGTCTAGACCTAAGCCTGAGACTAAGTGCTTCTACTGCAAAGGGACTAGTCACTGGAAGCAGAACTGCCCCAAGTATTTGGCGGATAAGAAGGATGGCAAAGTGAACAAAGGTATATTTGATATACATGTTATTGATGTGTACTTTACTAGTGTTTATAGCAACCCCTTAGTATTTGATACTAGTTCAGTTGCTGAGATTAGTAACTCGAAACTTAATACATGTTATTGACTCTAGTGCAAGTGGGAGACTGGAGGAAATATGCCCTAGAGGCAATAAAAAAGTTGTTATTTATATTTTCTTATATCATGATAAATGTTTATTATTCATGCTATAATTGTATTAACCGGAAACTTAATACATGTGTGAATATATAGACAAACAGATTGTCACTAGTATGCCTCTACTTGACTAGCTCGTTGAATCAATGATGGTTATGTTCCTAACCGTATACATGAGTTGTCATTTGATTAACGGGATCACATCATTAGAGAATGATGTGATTGACTTGATCCATCTGTTAGCTCAGCACGATGATCGTTTAGTTTGTTGTTATTGCTTTCTTCATGACTTATACATGTTCCTATGACTATGAGATTATGCAACTCCTGAATACCAGAGGAACACTTTGTGTGCTACCAAACGTCACAACGTAACTGGGTGATTATAAAGGTGCTCTATAGGTGTCTCCGATGGTACTTGTTGAGTTGGCATAGATCGCGATTAGGATTTGTCACTTCGATTATCGGAGAGGTATCTCTGGGCCCTCTCGGTAATGCACATCACTATAAGCCTTGCAAGCAATGCAACTAATGAGTTAGTTGCGGGATAGTGCATTACGGAATGAGTAAAGAGACTTGCCGGTAATGAGATTGAACTAGGTATTGAGATACTGACGATCAAATCTCGGGCAAGTAACATACCGATGACAAAGGGAACAACGTATGTTGTTATGCGGTTTGACCGATAAAGATCTTCGTAGAATATGTAGGAGCCAATATGAACATCCAGGTTCCGCTATTGGTTATTGACCAGAGACATGTCTCGGTCATGTCTACATAGTTCTCGAACCCGTAGGATCCGCACGTTTAACGTTTGGTGACGATCGGTATTATGAGTTTATGTGATTTGATGTACCAAAGGTAGTTCGGAGTCCCGGATGAGATCGGGTACATGACGAGGAGTCTCGAAATGGTTGAGACGTAAAGATCAATATATTGGACGACTATATTCGAACATCGGAAAGGTTCCGAGTGATTCGGGTATTTTTCGGCCAGGGAGTTACGGGAATACGGGGAAGAAGTATTGGGCCTCATGGGCCAAGTGGTGGAAGAGAGGAGGTAGGGCGTGCACCCCCTAGCCCAAATCAAATTGGACTAGGGGGCCGACCCCCCTTTCCTCCTTTCCTCCCTCTCCTTCCTTCTCCCCTTCCCCCTTCCTTTCCTCCTCCTAGTAGGAGTAGGAAAGGAGAGTCCTACTCCTACTAGGAGGAGGACTCCTCCTCCTGGCGCGCCCTAGGAGGGCCGGCTGGCCTCCCCCCTTGCTCCTTTATATACAGGGGCAGGCGGCACCCTAGAACACACAAGTTGATCAGTTGATCTTTTAGCCGTGTGCGGTGCCCCCCTCCACCATAATCCACCTCGGTCATATCATAGCGGTGCTTAGGCGAAGCCCTGCGTCGGTAGCATCATCATCACCATCATCACGCCATTGTGCTGACGGAACTCTCCCTCGAAGCTCTGCTGGACCGGAGTTCGTGGGAAGTCACCGAGCTGAATGTGTGCTGAACTCAGAGGTGTCATACGTTCGGTACTTGGATCGGTCGGATCATGAAGACGTACGACTACATCAACCGCGTTCTCATAACGCTTCCACTTACGGTCTACGAGGGTACGTAGACAATACTCTCCCCTCTTGTTGCTATGCATCACCATGATCTTGCGTGTGCGTAGGAATTTTTTTGAAATTACTGCGTTCCCCAACACTTTTGATCTTGGGCGATCGTGTAAAATGTATTCCCATTTATCTCGTATCCTTTGTAAGTTAATACAGTCGAAGATGGTCCTCTAGCCAACGAGTACAACTCATCAGAAAAAGTGTTGTCACCTCTAAGACGTGTTCCCAACCAACTGCCGAAAGTCCTGATGTGTTCATATGTAATCCAGACATCACACTGCTTCGGGTGTTTGGAGCGTAGAATGTTCTTGTGTTCATCGACATATGCGGTCACCAAGGTAGAGTTCTATAGAACTGTGTAGTGTGCTTGAGACCAAGAATGCCTGTCCCTACATATTATTGAGTCCCCTCCTAGCGTGCCTTTTCTAGTCAGTCTCCCCTTATACCGCGATTGAGGGAGACCAATTTTCTTAAGGTCATGAATGAAGTCAACACAAAACCTAATGACATCCTCTATTTGATGGCCCATGAAGATGCTTCCTTTTGGCCTAGCGCGGTTAGAGACATATTTCTTTAGGACTCCCATGAACCTCTCGAAGGGGAACATATTATGTAGAAATACGGGGCCCAGAACGATAATCTCGTCGACTAGATGAAATAGGACGTGCGTCATGATATTGAAGAAGGATGGTGGGAACACCAGCTCAAATCTGACAAGACATTGCGCCACATCACTCCTTAACCTTGGTAGGATTTCTGGATCAATCACCTTCTGAGAGATTGCATTGAGGAATGCACATAGCTTCACAATGGCTGATCGAACGTTTTTCGGTAGAAGCCCCCTCAATGCAACCGGAACCAGTTGCATCATAATCACGTGGCAATCATGAGACTTTAGATTCTGAAACTTTTTCTCTACCATATTTATTATTCTCTTTATATTCGACGAGAAGGCAGACGGGACCTTCATACTGAGCAGGCACTTAAAGAAGATTTTCTTCTCTTTTTTGGTAAGAGTATAGCTGGCAGGACCTTCATACTGCTTTAGAGGCATGCCGTCTTTTTCGTGCAAATGTTGTAGGTCCTCCTGTGCCTCTGGTGTATCTTTTCTCTTCCCATACACGCCCAAGAAGCCTAGCAGGTTCACGCAAAGGTTCTTCATCATGTGCATCACGTCGACTAAAGAGCGGATCTCTAGGTCTTTCCAGTAGGGTAGGTCCCAAAATATAGATTTTTTCTTCCACACGGGTGCGTGACCCTCAGCGTCATTCGGAACAGATAGTCCGCCGGGACCTTTTCCAAAGATTACTTTTAAATCATTGACCATAGCAAGTATGTGATCACCGGTACGCATGGCGGGCTTCTTCCGGTGATCTGTCTCGTCTTTGAAATGCTTGCCTTTCTTTCGACATTGATGGTTGGTCGGAAGAAATCGACGATGCCCCAGTTACACATTCTTCCTGCATTTGTCCTGGTATATACTTTCGGTGTCATCTAAACAGTGAGTGCATGCGTGGTATCCCTTGTTTGTCTGTCCTGAAAGGTTACTAAGAGCAGGACAATCATTGATGGTTACAAACAGCAACGCGTACAGGTCAAATTCCTCTTGTTTGTGCTCATCCCACAGACGTACACCGTTTCCATTCCACAGTTGTAAAAGTTCTTCAACTAATGGCCTTAGGTACACATCAATGTCGTTGCCGGATTGCTTAGGGCCTTGGATGAGAATTGGCATCATAATGAACTTCCGCTTCATGCACGGTCAAGAAGGAAGGTTATAGATACATAGAGTCACGGGCCAGGTGCTGCGATTGCTGCTCTGCTCCCCAAAAAGATTAATGTCATCCGTGCTTAAACCAAACCATGTGTTCCTTGCATCACCTGCAAACTCCTTCCAGTACTTTCTCTCGATTTTTCTCCACTGCGACCCGTCAGCGGGTGCTCTCAACTTCTCGTCTTTCTTACGGTCCTCTCTGTGACATCGCATCAACTTGGCATGCTCTTTGTTTCTAACAGACGTTTTAACCATGGTATTATAGGAGCATACCACATCACCTTGGCAGGAACCCTCTTCCTGGGGGCGCTCGCCATCAACATCACCAGGGTCATCTCGTCTGATTTTATACCGCAATGCACCGCATACCGGGCATGCATTCAAATCCTCATACGCACCGCAGTAGAGGATGCAGTCATTAGGGCATGCATGTATCTTCTGCACCTTCAATCCCAGAGGCCATACAACCTTCTTTGTTGCATACGTACTGTCGAGCAATTTGTTATCCTTTAGAAACTTCTTCTTCAATATATTCAGTAGCTTCTCAAATCATTTGTCAGGTACACCATTCTCTGCCTTCCACTGCAGCAATTCCAGTAAAACATTTCAATGCAAGAACAAATGCGATCATAATCGCAACCAAGGTAACAATTGATCCAACGGCATAATGATACCAAGCCTCGGTATGAATGTCATATTTTCTAATCTTCAAGCGCATTGCATCCATCTTGATCTTGTGATCATCGACAACATCCGCAACATGCAACTCCAATATCATCTTCTCCTCATTTTTTTTAATTTTTTCTTCAAGTAATTGTTTTCTTCTTCAACTAAATTTAACCTCTCGACAATAGGGTCGGTTGGAATTTCCGGTTCACATACCTCCTAGATAAAAAAAATCTATGTCACGTTGGCCGGCATAATTGTCATAAACAATAAATGAACCAAATAGTTATAAAATATATATATATATACACACACACCACATCCGAATCATAGACACGACGAGGGCCGATGGGGCGGATACCAAAACCATCGCACTATATAATAACAAACAATAATAAAAGTAAGAAATTATACAAGTATCTATCTAAATCATACAAGAATTTTTTTTCTTTTAGAAAGAAGATAAGAATAAGAGGCTCACCATGGTGGTGCCGCCGACGAGATCGGCGCGGGCGATCGGCGGAGGTGAAGACGGGGACGGGACGTGGCGGACCGCTAAACCTAGACAAATCTTGAGGAAAATGGAGCTTGGAGGGTCGAGCTTGGAGAGGAGAAAGCTTAAGTAGTGTGGCTCGGGTATTTCATCGAATACCTCATATGCATAGGAGGTGAGCTAGAGCACCACAAAGCTCTTGCCTCGCCGGCCAGAAAAAACAGAGCAGTGAAGTGCTCTGTTCGCGGGTGAGGGGGTATATATAGGCACCGGGACTAAAAGCCTCCCTTTGGTCCCGGTTCCAGACACTGGTCCCGGTTCGTGTCTGGAACCGGAACCAAAGGGGACAGATGAATCGGGACCAATGCCCCACGAAGCCTGGCCGGCCCCCTGGACTCACGAATCGGGACCTATGCCCCCATGGGTCCCGGTTCGTGACTGAACCGGGACTAATGGGCTGGCCAAGCCTGGACCAAAGCCTTGTTTTCTACTAATGCTACATATTAGCATAGAAGGCTCATCTCTGGCCTGACATGATTAAAGGCCATGCATGTATGAAGTATGAACAAGTAAAGCTTTGTCTTCCAGCCTTACATGTAGCATATATCAGTCCCAAACTTTAACTTGTAATCATGATTATGTGGACTATTAAATCCTCCAAAGGTATGCACATTATACATAAGCCGATCCATGTTAGCGTGTGAACATGGACGATCTCTTTGTCAATGGCTCCCAATACACTAGTGGTGAAATCACACACGCTGCGAAAGCTTTTTCCGCGGAGGAAATCTATGGAAGTGTCTAATATGTCGATCCTTGGCTTTCGCTTTTCACCTTTGTATCATCTTTGAACAATGATGAGATTACCAGACACTAATCAAGGGACGCGAGGGTCCTCTCCCGGTGGTTATTTTGTGTCTTTGGTAAAGCACGGATCATGCGAGAATGATCTTGGGCTCTACATCCCCTCAAAAGAAAAAGAAAAAGATCTTGGCCTCTACATGCAAGGATGACAAAAAGCAAAAATCGGTGAGTGATGAGGCTATATCCTCTCAATTCAATTAGGGGTGACAGAGACAAGCCTAGGGCACCCAGGAGGTAGCTTGGGATGTGGAGATCCTTTATTTGGTCTTCAGCGATTCCAAGATTGACCAAGTGTGTTTTTCCATTTGCTTCCCTTCTGATTTCCTATGGGCTGCAATGGTTCCGAGCTTGGTTATATTAAATCCTGAATATAACCTAGAGTAGCTTGTGCTGTAGATTTCCTAACAGGCTGATCGACTGATCATCGCCCAGATGCAGCGCTGAATGCTGATCGACTGATCAACTAGCTACACCTACAGGCATTGGATGGATGTGGAACTGCTAACTTGAGGTTTTGAGCTTTGCTTTAATTAAAGATCAGTAGCGGCAGGTCTTATTTTCATACAGGGAGAAATTACTTCTGAAATCGTCGGATTAACATCGAACTATCCAGTTCAATGCAATATCCTTATATGCACTACTGAAACTATCCAGTTCCGGAGCTCACACACATCAGGACAACGTGTAAACACATGCGTTGAACTCGGGGCGATCCGGTCGGCCGGCCCGCCGGAGTTTTGGTCTCCGGTCAAGGAGGTCGTTGTCTTCTCTCCCTCACCTTTCTACTTTTTCACCAGGCCGGGCTACCAAAATCGCCTGTGTGACAACTCACGACGGTGAGATTTCCGGCGTCCGAAGAGTCCGTTCATCTCATGCCGAGGTGGTGTGACTCAATCACATATTGTGGTGGCGCTCTCCGTGGTTGAAAAGAAATGCTGATCCCTTCCCAAAGTGGCCACGCGTATGCACTTTCTGCTGCCTGGCTGAAACTTGAGTGTGCATGCGAGACCATGCTTTCTTTGACTCAAGCTGCTTTGGTGTTTTTCATTTAGAACGGGGTTAACCTCTGTTGCTCTCATGCTTTGGTGAAACATTCTCCTTTCCTTTCTGAATCTTTTCTCGTTAGGATTTTATTTTCCTTTTTCTTCTATAAGCAAACGGGAAGTTCTTTTTTCTGGTCTTGTAGTGTTGCTAATTGGCCAAATTTGCCTCGCATGTCAAGACTTTTGAGACTTACTTACCTTCCGGCGCTGATATGTCTCGCCGACGGTGTGACCAGACGCAGCGACTATTCGTCGCTTTAAGCGACGCGAGAGGGGAACTTTCGCTGAAGGTTTTCATCCACCTGCATCGTATTGGGCCGGCCCACTCGCGCGGCGCGTACAGATTAACCTCTCGTGGTAAGTTTGTATGACACGTCCTACTAGAGGCTTTTTCGGGCCTCTTTTTCTGTTTTTCCTTTTGTTTCTTTTTTTCTCCATTTTTTCATTCTTCCTTGCATTTTGTTTCTTAATCTTTGGTTTTTTGCCTTTTGTTTCTTCTCCATTTTTTGCCTGGTTTTCTTTTCTCTTCTCCATTTTTCATTTTTCTTTTTTTTTTGTTTTCACTCTACATTCTCGTATGTGTCAAAAACATTTTTTAGTAAGTGATCAACATTTATTATGTACATGTTCAATATTGTTCGAACGCTTATTAAACATCTTTCAAATACATCTTCAACATTTTAGTGCTTATTCAACATTTTTTAAATACTTGTTCAACATTTTTCAAATACTTGGTCAACATTTTTTAATAATTATTCAACATTTCTAAATACTTGTTCAACATTTTTTGAATACTCGTTCAAAAAAAATTATACTTATTCAACATTTGCTAAACACTTCTTCAACATTTTTAGTACTTATTCAAAAATTTAAAATACTTTAACATATTTTATATTTATTAAATATTTTTCAAAATGTGTTTTTGAAAGGTGTTTTGTGTGTGTGTGTCTATATATAAACAAAAAGCAAGAACAGAAAAAGGGAGGGGGAGGGGGGGAAGACGGCAACCTCCCGCGTGGCTGGCCAGCCCAGCCCCCCCCCCCCCCCCCCCCCCCCCCTCCCAAACATGAGGCTTGCCCCTTTGCTCGCTTAAAGCGAGACATAGGGGTGCCCGTGACCAGAGAAAGTCTCGCTGAAGGTGAGCTCCACATTGAGCCGGCCCATCGTGCCACTGACCACATGCCACTGACCATCTTCTCCTTTTACTTCTTTTTTTTTAAGTTTTTTGTTTTCTTCTACTTCATTTACATTCGCAAATATTCTATATTACAAAAATCATGATCAAGCTTTGATAAATGTTTATCACATATATAAAAATGTACATAAAAAACAATGTGTACGAAAAAAATTGATCAAGTATTTAGAAAATGTTAAACAAGCATTTGAAAAGATGATGAACAAGTATTTCCAAAAAGTTAAATTTCTATATAAAAATATTGACCATGTATTAAAAAAATGCTGCAAAAATTTAATCAGGTATATAAAAAATTAATCAAGCACTTGAAAGAAATGTTGAACAAGTATGTCAAATATGTTAATCAAGCATTTGGAAAATGTTAAATGTGTATAGAAAAATGGTGACCATGTATTAAAAAATGAACAAACATTTTGATCACTGCTGGTCCATGCATGAGAGCTCATGTGTGTCTTTCCGGAAATTACTTCGACTCACAAAGGTGATCCCAGCCCACAATACAATCAATAGTTTTCTTAACTTGATCACTTGCCCACGCTATAAGAAGAAGGGGGTCATGGAAGAGTTTGGGGTCCAAAGCCACACCTTCTTTTCCCTTAGGCGTTAATTCAATTTGAACATGAATTTGCAGCACATTTTGGTGTTATTATATTAATATAAGTGGATATAAAATGTTAATCAAGCATCTGGAAAAAAATGTTGAACAAGTATGTGAAAAATGTTAATCAGGCATTTGGAAAATATTATATGTGTATGAAAAATGCTAATAAGGAATCTGCAATTTGTTAAATGTTTATTGAAAAAAATGTTGAACATGTATTGAAAAAGGTCGATCTTATATTTGAATTTGTTTCAACCAAGCATTTGAAAAAGGTTGAATCTATATAGAGAAAATGTTGACCATGTATTCAAAATATGTTGATATTGTATCTGAAAAATGTTAAACATGTATTAAAAATGTATTTCATATATACCAGAAATGTGTATAAAAAACAGTGAAACGAGAGAAAAAAATCCAATGAAAAATGAGAAAGAAACAAAAAAACCCAAAGGAAACAAGAAAGAAAAGAAAAAAAAGCCAATGAAAACTGAAAAAGAAACAAAGAAAACCAAAGATAAAATAGAGAGAAAAAAAACAACGGAAATAGAAAAAGAAACAAAGAACATGTGTAAAAACAAAAACAAAAAATAGAAAATTGGTGCATAAAACCGGCTATTTTTCCTCAAGTATGTACCACGGATGTGACACAGGCCCAGTGGCTAGAATCAGTAGCAACCCTCCAGGAGACCTGGGTTCGATTCCCGCTTTTGCTCCCTTTTTCTCCACGATTTCTCTTATTAAGTCTATGCTAATGGGCCCACCCAGTTGCTACGCGAGACAGAAAAATCCTTCAGCGAGAGATTCTTCCAACTCGCTTAATGCGAGATATAGTCGCCACGCTTATCGTCAGGCTTTAGCCAAATTCTCCACTCCGGGCCCACGTAGGTGGGCCACCTGGTGGGAAAAGTAGCTTTGCCTCAAGCTAAATGGGCTGGCTGTTTGCGCAGCCCATTAGCACATGTGTTTTTCTTATTTTCAAATAAAAATGATTTTCATGTCTTCAAAAAGTAAAATTGTTTTTAGTAATCACTTTAATATGTATTAATTTATTTCAGGAGACCTGGGTTCGATTCCCGCTTTTGCTCCCTTTTTCTCCACGATTTCTCTTATTAAGTCTATG
The DNA here is from genome assembly GCF_003073215.2 of Triticum urartu. Lineage (NCBI taxonomy): Eukaryota > Viridiplantae > Streptophyta > Magnoliopsida > Poales > Poaceae > Triticum > Triticum urartu. The sequence goes on along the minus strand of NC_053027.1, from coordinate 137,484,242 downwards.
CTAATGGGCCCACCCAGTTGCTACGCGAGACAGAAAAATCCTTCAGCGAGAGATTCTTCCAACTCGCTTAATGCGAGATATAGTCGCCACGCTTATCGTCAGGCTTTAGCCAAATTCTCCACTCCGGGCCCACGTAGGTGGGCCACCTGGTGGGAAAAGTAGCTTTGCCTCAAGCTAAATGGGCTGGCTGTTTGCGCAGCCCATTAGCACATGTGTTTTTCTTATTTTCAAATAAAAATGATTTTCATGTCTTCAAAAAGTAAAATTGTTTTTAGTAATCACTTTAATATGTATTAATTTATTTCAGGAGACCTGGGTTCGATTCCCGCTTTTGCTCCCTTTTTCTCCACGATTTCTCTTATTAAGTCTATGCTAATGGGCCCACCCAGTTGCTACGCGAGACAGAAAAATCCTTCAGCGAGAGATTCTTCCAACTCGCTTAATGCGAGATATAGTCGCCACGCTTATCGTCAGGCTTTAGCCAAATTCTCCACTCCGGGCCCACGTAGGTGGGCCACCTGGTGGGAAAAGTAGCTTTGCCTCAAGCTAAATGGGCTGGCTGTTTGCGCAGCCCATTAGCACATGTGTTTTTCTTATTTTCAAATAAAAATGATTTTCATGTCTTCAAAAAGTAAAATTGTTTTTAGTAATCACTTTAATATGTATTAATTTATTTCAATAGAATTTTTTCCGGTTTTATTTTTTACATATTGTTTGTAAGTTTTTACTGCGCACCAACTCACGTAAAAGAATGTCTACATTCATCCCTATGAACACCCGAGCAACTCTAGCAGACCCCGCATCCGCCCCTGACCCACAAAATAACCGCCAAAATGCGGGTAGGGGCGGCAAAACCTTCCCGATCAGACCCCGCATCCCGTCCCGGCCCGCAAAAAAATTGAGGGGCGCGGCAAAATCCCGACCCCAACCCGGGAAAACGCGGGTTTCCCCCTCGCGGTTGCGGTGCCCTGCATCACAGAGAAGCAGTTGGCGGGAGGGACATTTCAGCCCGCGCGCCTTTTCCCCTTCCTTCCGCCGCCGACCGCCCTTACTTCCGCTCGTCCGCCGCCGGTGATTCCGGCCATATCTGCAGGAGGAATCGCGCCGCCAGGCCGCCCCACACCCTCCCGCGCCGAGCCGCTGCACCGACCCCCCCCCTCCCGGATCCGGCGAGAAGAGCCGCCCCTCGTCGCTGCCGCCGCCGGGGATCGACCGCCGTCGAGCCGGCCCCTCGTCGCCGCCCGGCATCACCCGCCAGCGGTTAGTCCACTTTTTGCGATTTTTGCGAGCTGTATAGTTGATTGACGCGCCAGTACGCATATAGATGGAGTTGAGCCCCTGCGAGAAGTTCTTGCTCAATCGGACGACTCGAATGTGGAGGCCATGCTTGCGAACTTTCGGCAGCAGACATTAGTCATGGCACTTGCCGTGAAGGAGCACAAGGACGAGAACCGGAAGAGGAGGCGAGGATCGACCGTCGAGCGTCTTTGCATTCCTCGGAATCATCATCTTGGGAGCGAGATGTTGATGCAAGACTACTTCACGGAGAATTCTACATATCCACCGCACCTCTTTCGGAGAAGGTACCGAATGCGTCGATCCCTCTTTGTGAACATTGTTCAAGCTTGCGAGGCAAATTGCCGGTATTTCACTCAAAGAAGAAATGTTGCGGGCTTAAAGGGATTTAGTGCATATCAAAAAATCTCCGCAGCTATGCGGGTGATTGCATATGGCGTCCCGACTGACTATGCCGATGAGTACCTTCGCATTGGTGAAGATACTACAATTGAGTTTGTGCATAGATTTGCAAAAGTGATCATCCGTGTCTTTGGTCTTGAGTATCTTCGAGCACCCAATGAAGATGACACAAAGAAATTGATGACATCTAATGAGAGGAGAGGTTGGCCTGGCATGCTAGCTAGCATTGACTGTATGCATTGGACTTGGAAAAATTGCCCTAAGGCATGGCAAGGAATGTATTGTGGCAAGTCTCGTGATGCAACAGTTATGCTAGAGGCCATAGCATCCGAGGATTTATGGATTTGGCATTGCTTTTCTGATATGCCGGGCACTCTCAATGATATCAGTGTGTTGCAACGGTCTCATTTGTTTGCTAGGCTTGCTAGTGGTGATGCTCCTGCTTGCAACTACACTATCAATGGGCATGAATACACAAAGGGATATTATCTTGCAGATGGTATATACCCTCCTTAGTGCACATTTGTCAAGAGCATCAAAGCACCCAAAACTAAAAAACAACGTGAATTTGCAAGGGTGCAAGAGGCAGCCCTAAAAGACATTGAAAGAGCATTCGGTGTTTTGCAATCTAGGTTTGCCATTGTTCGGGGTCCTGCTCGTTTTTGGGATAAAAAAACCTTGAAAAATATCATGACATGTTGTGTTATCCTACACAATATGATTCTTGAAGATGAGAGAGGAATGAACTTGGAATTCTTCTACAACAATGTGGGTAGCCGTGTCAAACCAGCTAGAGACCCTAACCGCATTAGAGCTTTTCTTAAGACATATAAGGAGATTGAAAATGCAAACACACACTTTCAACATCAGGAGGATCTCATTGAGCACCATCGGCAAAGGGCTGGACAGTGACTAAATTTTGTATTCATTTGTATTTGTATTCATGACAAGTTTTCTATTGCATTATTTAAGTTTGCTACGGTGATTTGAATAATTATTTGTAATGTGTATGATTATTGTATTATGTTTGATTTGAATAATTTAGTTTTGCTTACGTTTGTTGTAATATGTTGGATTTGATATTTGCGGGCCGATGAGATGCGGGATGCAGCGGCGCAAAGAGCAGACCCCGCAAAGCCGACCCGTAAAAAGCATATTCTGTGAATATACTTTTATGCGGGTCCGTTTGAGGGGTCTGCATCTGTGGCCGTCCACGCCGGCCCGCAAAGGCCATTTTACGCGAACTGCAAACGCGTTTTGCGGGCCGGCGGGATGCGGGGTCTGCTAGAGTTGCTCTAAGAGATTGAATCGGCTAAACTTGGGATTGACATGACGAAGTCACCATATGCCCTTTTAGTTGATGGGCACGTCACCTCCCACTAAAACAATGGTCTTAGAAATTTTGAAAAAAAATCCAAACAAAATATGAGCATCCATGTCAAGTCTATAGCTTGAATCTAGGTAGTGATATAGCTCATTTCACACATGTTGTATGACTTGTGTGCATGTATTAAATGAAATGTTCACACCAATAGCAAAAAAATATTCCATAAGATCAGGTAAATGTAAAAATATTTTCTGCTATGTGGAAAATATTATGTGTTACAATTTTAAAATATTCATGCATTCTAAAATAAATGCTATGGCAAAATATATCAAAATAGATATTTGTTCCTTATAGAACAGTTGTTCATATGTATGGAAATAAATATTCATGACTTGTCAAGAAAACATCACATACTTAGTTTTTTTTATGTATCTACCATGAATAAATGAAGGTGGTAGAAAAATAAAAAAGGTAGAATAAAGTAATTAAATAAATCTTGCTTAGATGTAAGTATAGAAAATTAAGTGAAAGAAATAGTCTTCAAATTAAATAACAGACATCATATTATTTGTCAAAACATGAAACAACATCTCAAAAAAAAACCGAATTTAGTGATTCAGCCCAACCGCCCCCATCCTTGGGGCAATGCATCCTCTTAGGGCTGGCCTCTTGGAACGACATGTACAAAAGTTTTTAGTGTTTATGGGCCAAGTTCACCTCAATGCCTAAGATTTTGTTTCAAATGGCATTGTACATTCGAGGGTTTAAATTAGATCAAATTTCACTTTAGGGAGTTATGGCTCCACTTGAATAGATTTGAGGGTGAAAAACATTTTTTTCATCGCCTAATAATAATTCCAGGTGTACGCAATTGGGCCTAGAAAAGTAGAATGGTTAGGGTCCAAGCCTTAGTTTGTCACACAACAAACCACAAATGAACAATATGGCAGTTAGCACAACTAAAAATATGAGCAACAAGATTATGATTTTTTTTACATAGAAGCAGATCGTTCCCTTTTTTAGAACTTTTCCATTTGATTACTTTTAGTCTACAATAGCAAGCATACAAGGGCACACGTATATGTCTTCTTTGAGAATCAAAACGTATATCAAGTAGCTCTAGGGGAGGCCACACCCTGAGTTGGTTTAGGGTTTTTGTCGTACAAACACTTAAATAGTAAATAAACTTAAAAATCTCAATAAATCAACAATAACCTAAAATAAAAAGATGCAACACGCTAGAGGGACCGACACGTTCACTACTGTGTTCCCAAAACAACAAGTTGACTACATTTTTTTATTGATTTATTTTTTGTTCACATGCATACATGCGTAGAGCACATTACTAGCATGAGGGAAGAGCGATAATGTTGGTTTGCTACGTCTGAAAATGGAGGCTTTCTTTGTCTTGTTTCGATCCCTATATTTGGAGCGTCTTGGTGCGTCGAGGTTGAAAGGACATGCGGTGCCCCCATGTGTGGTTTTGGTAATTGATGACAATCTCTATGGACTAACGGTTGCCTTGAGTTATATTTGAAGGATTTGTTGAAGTCCATGTGTTGGTTTCAAGGAGTTTATGAGATGGCCAAAGTGCTTTTCAAGGAATTATCCAAAGATTGGTCATGTGTGAGTTGAGATGGCCAAAGTGCTTTTCAAGGAATTATCCAAGCATGTCTTGAAGAAGAAGATTGTGTGATCATTCATGTTTACCTTCAAGACATCATCCAAATGAAGAGAGTTGGAAAGATTCAATGTTGATCAAGACTAAGTCAAGAGTGAATCAAGTTGATCAACTCACAAAGCGTAGAAGAAGTACCGAGAGGGATCAAGTGATCCCATGGTATGGTAAGCATTGTCCATTACGCTTTGTGTACTAACCCATGGTCTACGTGAGAGTTCTTTATGGGGTTAGGTATGTTTCCATGGTCTTGCGTCAAGAGGAAGATCTCATACAACCCATGGAGGATGACATCAAGTGGTGATCGTCATCACGTTTGCAGTGTGCAAGTTCAAGTGGAGCAACTCAAAGAGAGGCTCACCCATAATGGAGTATGGGGGAGCAATCAAGCTTGAAGCTTGTTGTCCATTGTGGTGTCAATGGAATTGTGAAGATGTGCCAAAGAGTGGCTCACCCATAGTGGAGTATGGGGGAGCAATCAACTAGTCTTCATCGAGCCAACACAATCAAGAAAGGTGGTCCAACTTGAGGAAGTCAAGATCGTCATCATCTAGCTCAAGTGGACTATGTGCAAGGCAAAGGTTTGCCCTTGATAGGTTTTCTATTTTACCGGTCTCATAGTGGTAGTTGGGAGACCGGGTTGTAGGATCGATTGCCGTACTATCAAGGGGGGCTCTCTAGGGAGTAGCTTGATCGCATCATTAGTCGAGACCTCAAACCATTGCATCCTTGCATCATCTTTCTTGGTTCTTGTTTGGTTCCATTTGTGAGTCTGTGAGCTTATGGTCATCTTGATGACAAGCTTGAGTTCATCGAAAACGGAGTTCGCATGCATCTTCTATGATGTTTTCGGTGTTGGAGGTTTTACCGGTCTTTCCGAGGAAGGGTTCTCACCATTTTATTATGGTCCTTTCCTCATTTGCTTCTTATTGATATTTATCTCAAGATTGTGTTAGCCCTTGTCATTAGCTTTCCAACAAACTTGGTTTCGTTGAATTCGGAGCTCGTATGCGAAAGTTGTGGCTGTTTTGATATTGCCTGTTTTACACAGAGAGGTTGTACCGCCCCAGGGAGAGGTTGTACCGCTTGACCGGTACAACCGGTGTTTGGAGCGGTTGTACCGCTCCAGAATTGGTCCGGAGGTTGTACCGGTCATGTACCGCTCTACCACCGGACTGTTCTCTGTTGTGGTGCGGTTGTTGGGCGGTTGTGGGCCGGTTGTACTGCTTATTGCCTGTTACCGGTTGTACCGGTGCTCATAGAGGTTGTACCGCTCCTATGTTATTCTGTACATAACGGGCAGATTCGTGGGGACCTATTTAAGGGGGTCTTCTTCCCCAATGGTTCCCTATCTCTTGAGCTTGTTTTTGCCGCCATTGTTGACATTCTTTGAGTTTGCTAACTCTCACTCCCTTCATGGATTCTTACTAGTTTTTGAGGGAAAAGAGAGAGGAGATCTAGATCCACATTTCCACCAATCACTTTCTCCTCTATGTGAGTGGAACCCCTTGGATCTAGATCTTGGAGTTCTTGGTGTTCTCCTTCTTGTTCTTCCTCTCATTTTCCTCCCTAGCATTAGTTGCTCTGGTGGGATTTGAGAGAGAAGGACTTGGGCACTCCGTGTGCCATTGCCATTGCATTTGGTGCATCGGTTTGAGTTCTCCACGGTGATACGTGGAAGTGAAGTTTGAGAAGCTTATTACTCTTGGGTGTTTGGGCACCCTAGAGCTTGTTCCTCTTGGGTGCCTTGGCGCCCTAGACGGTTGGTGTTGTTCGGAGCTCAATCATTGTGGTGTAAAGCTCCGGGCAAGCGTCGGGGTCTCCAATTAGGTTGTGGAGATCGCCCCGAGCAATTTGACGGGTACCGGTGACCGCCCCCAAGGGTTGCCAAAGTGTACGGGTTCGGTGACCTCCCCCAATGGTTGCCATTTGTACGGGTTCGGTGACCGCCCTCAAGGGTCCCTTAGTGGAATCACGGCATCTTGCATTGTGCGAGGACGTGAGGAGATTACGGTGGCCCTAGTGGCTTCTTGGGAAGCATTGTGCCTCCACGCCGCTCCAAACGGAGATTAGCATCCGCAAGGGTGTGAACTTCAGGATACATCATCGTCTCCGCGTGCCTCGGTTATCTCTTACCCGAGCTCTTTACTTATGCACTTTACTTTGTGATAGCCATATTGTTTCTTGTCATATATCTTGCTATCACATAGTTGCTTGTCTTGATTAGCATAAGTTGTTGGTGCACATAGGTGAGCCTAATTGTTTTAGGTTTTGTGCTTGACAAATTAACCGCTAGTTTTATTCCGCATTTGTTCAAGCCTAAATCATAATTATTTTAAAACGCCTATTTACCCCCCCCCCTCTAGGCGACATCCACGATCTTTCATTTGGTATCAGAGCCTCGTCTCTGTTTATTGGGCTTAACCGCCTAGAGAGTAAGGATGTCGACTAGGGGTTTAGGATTCTCTGACACTCTTAGTTTCGATGGCACAAATTTTGATGTTTGGGTAATTCGCATGCTTAATCTCTTTAGGGTCATGGACCCAAATTTAGATATGGGTTTTTCTCCTCCAAAGGATCCCCAAAGATTTTCTTTAGAGGATGAGAAAAACTCTTATCTCAATGCTCAAGCTTCTAATGTGCTTTTTGATGCTTTGAGCAATCTAGTTATATTTCAACTCATGCCGTTCCGGGATGCTCATGAGTTGTGGACGAAGCTTCAAGAAAAATATGGTGTGTCCAAGATTTGTGGGGATGATTGTTCTCCCTCCACCTCCGGTCGTATAGTCTTCTCAACTTATTCTACTTCACCTACATGTGGTTTGCCACAAGGTAATGATATGGTGAGTAGTGTTGGTCATTGCAATGATGATAGTATGCTTATTGTGGATGATCCTTCATCACTATCTTATTGCAATGCTCCTTCTTTGGACTTTAACACTTCGAGCACTCTAAATGTTTCACATGCTTGTGTTAAAAGTTCTTGCATATCTTGTAGAAATTGCTTGCTCAAATCTCATGATGATATGCTTGCTATGTCTTGTTGCCATGATAAAAATGTATCTATTTCCTCGAGTTGTTGTGCTAACAATGTAGAGGAAACACAACACTCCATGGAACAAGATGTGGTCTTGAACGGTGCTTCAAGGGATCCTACACCATCATTGGTTGCTTTTTGCCTTATGTCCAAGGCTTCAAAGGTATCTCCCACTTTGAATCCCAATATATCTTGTGATAATATTGATGATGGTAAGAGTGATGATGATGTCGATTATGATGAAGAGAATGATGATGTTGCCTCCTTAAAAGTTAAGGGGGAAATAATTTTTAAAGCTCTTCTTAAGAATAAAATTGCTCGTTCCAACTTCATGGAAATCATGTCTATTGCTATTGAGGGCAAGAAATATATTGATGAGTTGGAATCTCGTCTTGAGGAGCATGAGGTCACCATTGATAAAATGGAAGGTCATGAGCGTGATTACGCTAATGAGATTGCGGACCTCTCTCAAGCTCTTGAACTTGAACAAACCACCAAGGAATCTCTTGAGGAGACTTTTGCTCTAGAGTTATCTAGAGTGAAGGAATCTCATGATAGAGCTCTTGAGGTGGCCAATGTTTTTGAAACTAAAAATGCTAAGCTTGAAGTTGCTCATGCTGGACTCCTTGAGGATTTTGAGCACCTCGAAAATGGCTCAAGGGTCATCAAGGGTGAGCTCATCAAACTCACCGAGTCTCATGCTCAACTTGAAGCTTCATATTCAAAAGAGCTTGCCAAGTTGTCTTCTCCTCTTGTTTCTAATGATGATGCTTGTGCCACTAACTCTATCTCTTGTGAAGCATCCATATTGAAGGAGAATGTTGAGCTAAGGGCTCAACTTGAGTTGCTATCTAGCAATTATGGGATGTTGGAAGAAAATCATGTAAAGCTCACAAGCTCTCATGATGATCTTCTAGTATCCCATAATGTGCTAAAGTTAGCTCATGAGGCCATGCTTGCTAAGGTAACATCTAGTGAGCCTCATGTGGATACTAGCACCACTTTTATTCAAAATGTTATATTGCCTTGTGCTAGTCCTCGCGATTCATCCATGCATAACATTGGTACATCTTGTGATGAATTGCTTTCCTTGCCTTGTTGCTCTAAAGATGAATCTTATACTTCCTCTAGTTCTTGTGTTGAGACTAACCATGTAGAGGAAATCAAAGAGCTCAAGGCCCAAGTCACTTCTTTGAAGAAAGACTTGGAAAAGAGTCATGAAGGGAAATTCACACTCAACAATATCTTGAGTGTGCAAAAATCCCCCAATGACAAAGGTGGACTTGGATTCAACTCCAAGAATAAGAAGAAGTCCAAGGTGAACAAAAAGAAGGGCCAAGAACAAGTCAAGAATTCGGCCAAGATTGTTTGCTTCAAGTGCAAAGTAGAAGGGCATCATGTTAGATCTTTCCCATTGAAGAAGAAGCCCATTAGTGACAAGCAACAAGGGAAGCGGCCACAAGTTCACTCTCATTCTCAACCTCAAGTTGAAGAAAGGCCTCTTCCCAAGAAAACTCAAGCAAATTCTTCTCAAGTTGAGAAATCAAGTGAGAAGAAAGTAAAGAGTAGACGTTGCTACCTATGTCGTGAAAAAGGTCACGTCGCTTCTTCATGCACAAATGGTACCTTATCCAACCCTATTCTAATTGATGATATTTATTCTCTTGGGAAGGATAAAGTTGGCAATGTGTTTGCCAAATTTGTTGGTGCTCAAAGTGGTGTCAAGAAAAGAACCATTTGGGTAGCCAAGCCTATTGTGACTAACCTCTTAGGACCCAACTTGGTTGGGGACCAACAAGCTCAAACTTGATCAATAGGTGATATTGGAGGTCATTGGAGACTTGGCTACATTATGAAGAATTAAGGGGACTTCATCATTATCATTGTCTCAAGCCAAGTCATTCGGATTATCAAGTTTCTATCTTATATCCAATGTTCCTCCTTGCGGTAACTCGTGCTTAAAGTGTCTACATTGATAGTTACTTGCCCCTTTGCATGTTTGGTTTCGTACCTTGCATGTGTTTGTATATGTTGTGCTTCCAACTTGATTATCTTGAGCAATCAAGTATGTGTGTGTTGGTTTACACATCATGTACATGTGTGTCATGCGTTGAGCCTTTTGCATCTTGTTTTTTTTCTTAGTTGGCTCTTGTGAGAGATTGATGGAATATCCCATTATGGGGGAGTGATGTGCTTTGTGCACTTCACAATCCTATAAAGGTGGGTACATGGGAAATACCACTTAGTATTGATATTGCAAGCTTATCTAGTCACTATGTGGTATGTCTTCTCATGAGAAATTCAAATTCTAAATAGTCCATTAATTATCTCTTGTTGGATCCTTTAATTGCCTCTTGTCTATCTTTAATTGGTATCACATTATGGGGGAGTAATATGCTATGTGTATATTACTAGCCTAGAAAATGTGTACATTTGAGATATTGTCATCTAGAGTTGATATTGTAAATTATCTTGTTCCTAGGTGGCATGTTAGCTCTACAAGTTGCAATTTGCTTTTTGTTTGGTGTGAAGATGATGTCGGATATCCTTGCTATCTATCACCGGGAATTATTTCCAAATACTTCTTGTCTTTTGACAATTGGTACTCACTTGTGTGGTAGATATTACTGATCATCTTTACATTAGCCTTTGCTTTTATTTGCCCTTTCTCTTGCCAAGGATTGTATCAACTCCCTTTGCCTTCCATACCACTTGTGGATCTTGTTTATTTCTTGATCTTGTCTAGTGTTTGTATAGATATAATGAAAGTGGTGATCCCATCTTGTGCTTTTTGTATTCAAATGCAAATTCTCCATATTGCACAATGCTTGGGGGAGCTATCCTATTTTTCTATAAAACACTCTTCTTGTGATCCTTATCAAGTGTGTGTCGGTGGAAGGCAAGTCGTTTCTTTTGGGTACTTTGTGCCATCATGAAACTTTGTAGAGAGCTTGGTTTGTTTGGAACCATCCTCTCTTTTGGGGGTTTGATATCCTTTATTTAGTGGGTATCAATGGATATCTCATTCCTTGATGTATCTTTTATTGATATCCTCCAAGTGATGATTTATTCATTTGGTATCTTTTCTTCACTTGGTATTTCTTTTTCTTTTGGTATCGGTTCTTGAAAGTCTTGAGCATGCGTATTAACTTCGTGTAGTGTCTTTGGCATGCTTTCTTTCTTTGACCAAATATATAGGGGAAGCTCCACCAAGTCTCAAATTGGATGAGATGTGCATGAAATTTATTTTTGTATCTATGTGCACATTTTTATGTGGAGTTTGTCCTATGTATTGTCGGTTCTCTAACTCTTTGGTCCCAATGAGTTTGGGTACCATTTTGTTTGTGTTGTTGTTCTAGGAACAATTGGAGATACATTGGAAGCTCGGCTCACTCACAAGGAAGGTGTTGTCATCATGTGCTTATTGGAGTCGATCTAGGATGATCAATGAACTACTATCTACCTTCAATTGGTATCTACTACATCCTTCCAATGTTAACTCGGTAACAAGTATCTTCATATTCTTCATGCACACATTTCTTGTATCAACCTTGTGTAGGTTGTATCATGGCATGTTATTCATTCATTCTTGTGATACTTGTTTTCTTTCTCAAAGCATCCCAACAATGATCTCTTGTTGCTAGTTGTGATGTCTTTGTTGTTCGTGTGTGGACTTCATTTATATACAATAAGACCATATCTAGCCATGAGCTATGCTTCCAAGAAAATATCTTATTGGTATATGTATGACCTCCCTTTGGATATCTTGTTCCTCGTGTTGTAACTATTTCGGGTGTACATCCTTTTTTGTAGATATATATCATCATGATTTCGTCTACCTAGAATCTTATACACTTGAGAGAAGTTGCATATCTAGTTGATATCCTTTCTTTCACGGCCACCTTGTCTTTATTATGTTATTTCTTTGGTGGCTCCGTGAAAGCTTTTGCCTTGAGTGCGTGTCTTCTATCGTTGCATCTTGATGCACTCTTGTGTGTGGTGAAGATTATTTTCCTCATGCTTATATTTACGAGGCTTTTGCCATCTTAATTGGTATCCCTCGTCTTGATGAGGCTTTCATCTTCCATCTTCACCACGGGTTGTCACAAGCATAGGTTCTTAATATGCTTATTAGTAAGCTTGTGAACCCATTTGCTAGTTGTGTGTGGGAATGATAGGCCTTGCACCGTGTGCCTCGTTCTTTCAAGACTTTATTGATGCCTAATGCTCATCCGTACATTAGTCTTCTCAAGTGCATTGCCTTGACTCACACACATCATTTTGGTTGAGCCCATTCTTAAGTTGTCTCTTTTAGTACTTGTTGCTCAACCATGTGTGTGTTGCAAGTACTAGGCTTTGTTTTCTATATGCTCACTTGCACTTATTGTAAGTTTCTATTGATTTTGGGGGAGCTGTGATCCTATTTTGTGTACTTTGTATCCAAATACAAAAATTCTTATGTGTGCACAAATCATGGGGAGCTTCTCTAGTTTCTTTAGAACACTCCTTCGCTCATATCATAATATCCTTTATTCATGTAGCTCGTAGGATCTTTGGTCAAGTTGGTTCATTGCTACCCATTGATTGCTTGCTTCAATTGGTACCTTTTGATTGCTTGTTTCTTTCTTTGTTATGTCCTTGTGGCATATCATTACTTTAGCAATCTTGGTGCCTCAATATAGTTGGTCTTCCTCCAAGTATTACCGTTGGATATGTGTATTGCATTCCACTCTCTTGTTGAGAAATACACAACTTATGGAGGAACACAATTTATATTGGCCTTCTAAGCTTTTCGCCCATTTTGGCAATCGATGCCAATGGGGGAGAAGTTTCAGAGAGTTTTGTGGATAAGTTTAGAGAGTTTTTTCTTCTTGCTTTGTTTTTGTACCTAAGCATTTGCATCTCTTACACATGCATTATTGGTTGTTGCATTGCATGGTGATAAATAATTCCTTATATAAACTCTCTTGAAAATGATTGTCATCAATTACCAAAATGGGGGAGATTGAAAGGACATGCGGTGCCCCCATATGTGGTTTTGGTAATTGATGACAATCTCTATGGACTAACGGTTGCCTTGAGTTATATTTGAAGGATTTGTTGAAGTCCATGTATTGGTTTCAAGGAGTTTATGAGATGGCCAAAGTGCTTTTCAAGGAATTATCCAAAGATTGGTCATGTGTGAGTTGAGATGGCCAAAGTGCTTTTCAAGGAATTATCCAAAGATTGGTCATGTGTGAGTTGAGATGGCCAAAGTGCTTTTCAAGGAATTATCCAAAGATTGGTCATGTGTGAGTTGAGATTATTGCAAGCATGTCTTGAAGAAGAAGATTGTGTGATCATTCATGTTTACCTTCAAGACATCATCCAAATGAAGAGAGTTGGAAAGATTCAATGTTGATCAAGACTAAGTCAAGAGTGAATCAAGTTGATCAACTCACAAAGCGTAGAAGAAGTACCGAGAGGGATCAAGTGATCCAATGGTATGGTAAGCATTGTCCATTACGCTTTGTGTACTAACCCATGGTCTACTGAGAGTTCTTTGTGGGGTTAGGTATGTTTCCATGGTCTTGCGTCAAGAGAAAGATCTCATACAACCCATGGAGGATGACATCAAGTGGTGATCGTCATCACGTTTGCAGTGTGCAAGTTCAAGTGGAGCAACTCGAAGAGAGGCTCACCCATAATGGAGTATGGGGGAGCAATCAAGCTTGAAGCTTGTTATCCATTGTGGTGTCAATGGAATTGTGAAGATGTGCCAAAGAGTGGCTCACCCATAGTGGAGTATGGGGGAGCAATCAACTAGTCTTCATCGAGCCAACACAATCAAGAAAGGTGGTCCAATTTGAGAAAGTCAAGATCGTCATCATCTAGCTCAAGTGGACTATGTGCAAGGCAAAGGTTTGCCCTTGATAGGTTTTCTATTTTACCGGTCTCATAGTGGTAGTTGGGAGACCGGGTTGTAGGATCGATTGCCGTACTATCAAGGGGGGCTCTCTAGGGAGTAGCTTGATCGCATCATTAGTCGAGAGCTCAAACCATTGCATCCTTGCATCATCTTTCTTGGTTCTTGTTTGGTTCCATTTGTGAGTCTGTGAGCTTATGGTCATCTTGATGACAAGCTTGAGTTCATCGAAAACGGAGTTCGCATGCATCTTCTATGATGTTTTCGGTGTTGGAGGTTTTACCGGTCTTTCCGAGGAAGGGTTCTCACCATTTTATTATGGTCCTTTCCTCATTTGCTTCTTATTGATATTTATCTCAAGATTGTGTTAGCCCTTGTCATTAGCTTTCCAACAAACTTGGTTTCGTTGAATTCGGAGCTCGTATGCGAAAGTTGTGGCTGTTTTGATATTGCCTGTTTTACACAGAGAGGTTGTACCGCCCCAGGGAGAGGTTGTACCGCTTGACCGGTACAACCGGTGTTTGGAGCGGTTGTACCGCTCCAGAATTGGTCCGGAGGTTGTACCGGTCATGTACCGCTCTACCACCGGACTGTTCTCTGTTGTGGTGCGGTTGTTGGGCGGTT